>NC_046380.1:26440125-26678030 GCF_011125445.2 Fundulus heteroclitus | reverse complement strand
TTTGGCTTAATAGTTAAAATAGATACATAAATGCAAAACTCTAGCAGCACAAGTTCAGTAGCAGTAAACAACAAATCATAGTAAAATCTGCATTATCCAAAAGAAAAGGGGAAAATATGCAACATTAGACAAATATTTCCTACCAAGACAAACATGAAAATGCACTGCAAAAACGGATCTAAAAATAAGTAAAATATTTTTTAAGTTAGTGTATTTATCCTTGATTTGAGCAGGTAAATAAGATTATCTGCCAATGGAATGAGTATTTTGGCCCCTAAAATAAAAATTGACATCCTCCTGCACTTGAAATAAGATGATTGAGATGAATTATTCCTTTTTTAAGTAAAGTGCATTCTTATTCCATCGGCAAATCATCTTATTTACCTGCTCAAATCCAGGACAAATACACAGATTTTAAGAATATTTTACTTATTTCTAGTTCCGTTTTTGCAGTGTGTGGAGTTTGCGTAACTCAAACAGGACTCTAAATTGAACTGAGTGCTTTGGTCAGACTGGATTAAAATCGACCATTTCAAATGTAAGGAACTGTGATGCTCTTTTCTCCTCCAAATGTCCAGGGAACCTAGCTGGAAAGCAGAGGAGCCAATAAATGTGTTTACATCTTTATACGCTTTCAGCAACAGAAAAAGGCCATCGTTCTTGAAGGCTTATGTTTCAACACATGCAGTTCTACTTTTGGTTCTTGATTTAAGCTTGATATAAGGATGTATTTATGTACGTATCTGTGCTTCTGCCACTCTTTAACCCAAGAAAATACATTTAGACAATTAACCCTTTATGTGTGCAGCAGTACACACGAATGTATTTACAATTTTACTTCCACAAAATCTTGTATAAAAGGTACCTTGCAAAAGCATTTATGTCCCTTTAAGGTTTGTTTATATTTTAACTTACAACCACTGACTTCTAATTATTTCTGTAATATAAAGATTTTATATTATAGACCAACAGAAACTGGTGCAAACTTACCATGTAGCTTTCTTTCTTTATAAAGCTACGTTTTTATTTTCACAAACAAAAATCTGAAGTGTGTTGTGTACTTGCATTTATTCCCCCTTTATTCTGAACACCAGTTCAAACAATTTCATTGAGAAATCTCTAATTAGTAAATGGAACTAATCTGTGAGTGATTTAATCTCAATATAAACACAGCTGCCCTGCGAAGGCCTGAGGTTTGTTGGAGGACATTAGTGAACAAACAGCACCACGAAGACCGAGGAACAGAGCAGGCAGGTGAGGGAGAAAGTTGTTGGGTTATAACAATACGCAGAGCTTCGAATATCTCACAGACCGCTGCTCTGTTATCCAAAGCTGGAGAGAATATGGCGTAACATGTAAGCTTCAACACAGCACAAACGGTAAAACATGGTGGAGGCAGCATCATGCTTTCAGCAGAACGACCCCAAACACATTCAGACAAGAAGTACAGCAGGGGGAATGGTGAAGATCAACATCTTACAGTGGCAAACAACTAAACTTTGAGAATCTATGACAATCCTCCATTACTTTTGCCAGATGTGCAAGGATGAAAGAGACATACCTGAAACAGTGGTGCTGCAGATTATTGATTCAGCGGAGATGAAAACAAATGGACATTTCTAAATTTGCATTTGTCTAAGACTTGTACCCAATATTAAAAACCTTCTCAATAGACAGTTATGCACTACTTTAAGTTGATCTATCACAAAATAGAAACAAAGTGGAAATCTGTGTCTTTAATGTGAGAAAATGTGTTACCGGGCAATGAAAACCTTAGTTTATCAGTCCTACTGGCTACTTGTATGTATTCAAACGCACAGTTGGGAAATGAAAAGGCATTATGTTACATGTGGAAAAGAATTTATTACAATAATTTTCCAATATTACCATTAATAAATATTTAGATTTACATTTCAAAGAAATGTATGATTATCACTTTCTACAACAGAACATTACACAAAGTCAGGGGATACTCATGTTTAGTCGTCATAATAAAGCTTGAATAAGGTCATCTAGAAAAAAGGAATCCTTAACAGCATTGTGAACAACCTATCAACAGAATTGCAACTTTATTAATGATTTGATTGTATACATGGCGAGGAAAACCAGGAAAAAACAAACAAACTCTAAAACCCAAATCCTGGATGCTCCTTTGACTGTAAAGATGGGCCGTTTTATTTAAAAACATTTCCGTTGGCCTAAGGCACAGGAATACGCAAAGGTTTCTACCAATCATCCAGAACACGGTTTAAACTTCTTTTAATGATTTACAGTCATGAATTTAATCCTCTAAAAGTAAGGTGCGCTAAACAGCGACACCGCTTAACATCTGAAATCAAGCAGAAAAGAAAGATCTCCAGCTGACTAAGATGCATTTTTGATCGCCGATTCAGATCCGCACGTTGGTCGCAGCTCAGGAACTAGTAACAATAAAAAGAGTGTAACTGAAGCGTTGTCCCCAATTGATCAGTGTTGGCATGTAGACTTTGTTCCAGTCTAACCTAAATTAGGTTGCTCTATTTTTAATTTCCTTTTTTTAAACACAGCAGCTACAAACAACTCGAGCTTCTCTGTTGCGTTGAACAGTTCACTAGTAGTCCGTTTTTTGGATGTTTGTCGACAGGAGGCGGAATACCGCGACCCGTCAAGTTTGGATTAGCTTCATCAAAGACGTCAGAAACAATGAATTTATTTGATTCTCTCAATAGAGACTCTCCTCCTCTGGAGTGACAGGATAGACGTTCCAAATTTCCCTTAAAAACAATATAAAAACACTGGAGTTTTCCATCGAATGGGATTTTTGGAAATTCAACTTTTTTCTTTTTTTTCCTTTTTCTTTTTTTTTATTGCTGAGAAGCCAAACATGGGCAATTGATACCAATACAAAGGAAACAAACATCGGGTGACATCCGTACGGGTTTCTACTCCTAACACAGCCGTGTCTGTTCTCCCCAGCCTCCACGCTGCTGTTGGGCTTCCAGCCATCTGCTTAACCTGCAAGTGAGGGGGGGGGGGTGACTTGCAGTTCGTGCCTCCTCCTTTAGCATCACTAATTTTACCCTCTGTACCCTTTTGTGCAACTGTAACAGACCATGAAGAGGTTTAGGGTAACAGAGAGAATCTATGAAGAGGCTATCAGACTTGGTTAAAAATGCCACTTTAATCCTAGCTGAAAACACTATCTTTAACACTTATCTGACAGTTACAGTAATAAGTAATGTCGGTTCCCTCCGTAGAACGTTGGCTAGTAAGTGCTACTTTACTGGAGCAAAAAGGAGCCAAAGCAGAAAGATCACTAAAACCCAAAGAAGATGTAAGCAACCCAGAAGTACAGAAGGAGCAAAGAGAGACTATACTGATGTCCAGCAGCATTTTGCGTGTATGTGTGTGGTTGTTTGTTTGTTTGTTTGTTTGTGGGTGTAGCTGTAAAGAAAAAGTAAGTCACAGTCGGGCCTTTCAGAGTAGAGAGTCATCTGTGCATCCTCCTTCAAGGCCGTAGCGAAACTCCTGCAGGTTGGAGACGCCGTAGAAATGAATGAACGCTGCCGCCACGACCAGGACATGGAAAATCTGATGAGAATGAAACTGCGGAGAAGGAGAGACATGCGACAGAAATCTGAGTCAGTGAGGTTCAAAAACCTGACAGGGAAGGTTGAACAGGTTCAACTATGTAAACTAGTGATGCATAGTGTGACAAGCAACAAACGAGTTGGTGCTTTATTTGCTTCTTTGCTAAATGCCAACACGTCTAAAAAGGAACTTTCTTCAGTGCGGGAGTTGTTACTGAATGAAGAAGTTGGTTGTTTTAAGTATCAGTGAGGTGTTTAAAAATGAAGCTTAAAGGAAGCACAAAAGCTTCAAAAAGAGGAAATTATGTTTTTATCAGAGGCATCCAGGCTGTTCAGGCTGCTGCATAACCTTAACAGGAGGGGAGAAGTCCAAAAAACACATGCTAGATCTGGAGATGGTAGCATTCTTTTGGATATCTCAGTGTAAAACTAGTACACAAGGAAAACAGACTAACCACATTAATTATTGTCATTATTGTATAAGACTGTAAAGGCCATTCAGATGGTCAGCTCTAATCATTTCATCTTTGGAAATAATAGTGAAATCTTGTTTAAATGCAGAAGTACGTAACGCTGACTGCCCTCTAACAGACGGTGTGACATAAATTTTAATAAATAATTAACCATCAATCACAAAGGCATCTTAATGCAGCTTTACGCAGTTGGTATCAATGTATGAAAAGTTTAATACGTCTTTATCAATAAATTATTATGTTTTTAATCTCAGTGTGAGCAAAAAGAAAACCAGAAAAATATGTTAATGAGCTACGATCCATCTTGCAGAAGGACAAAGGAGATAATGGGGTTTTATGTTTGCCAACACACCCGCACAAATTTCCCTGCATTTACAGATTTTCCTTAGAAATGCGAAGCAAAACACCTTTGTAAGCTGTTCCTGTAGCTTTACAGTTTTACCACAAATAAGGACAGTTTCAGATTTCTCCTCCCCCATACATTGTTAATGTTATATATAAAATCCAGTCTTATGAAATACCTTTTAATAGTTTTAGGAGTATAACCCTGAACCAACCCTGTAAAATCAGTATTACTAAGCTAGAAGTTTCCAAATTCAGGGTTTGGAAATCACAACAAAATCCTTGATCTTTACTTTAAAAAGAAGATTTTCTGTGTCAGATTTTATGATTTGCCGTCTTTTAAAACCCGAATCATCATTTAATCTACATTTAAATTCAGAAAAATATAATTGAAATATATAAACATATAAACCAACAAAGCAAGTTGATTTAGGTAAAATATGCGTGGTGTTTTAAAATTTTATTTGGACACGGACACTAAAACCCTGGCTCTGTATCAGCAGTGTTTGCGCTTGACAAATACAGCTCACTCTTGTTTATTTTGTAAATCTTTACTATTCGACACATTTTGCACTCACCCAGATGTCACACTTTCCGGGGAAGAAGCGTTCGGGGATCCTGGCTGCGTACAGGCCGGCACCAGTGATGTACATGGCGCCCATCAGATAAAACCAACCCATCTGTCCGACTGTGGTGGCCTTCACAAAGCCTTCCTCGATGGTGAAGTGCATGGTGGGGACAATGCCACTTAGTCCAAGACCCATGAACACGCCTGAGCACAGAAACGAGAAAATGGAACTGCTCAAAGACAAACATTATCATGCAAGACAAAAGGAGCATATTCAATTATTTTAGAAAATAACTATAAAAATCTGTCATGTAAAAAGTTTCTCGATTTTCCAGGTGCAAAATCCCACTTCTGGAAAAATGAAGCCAAAACACAAACATCTGTGCGATAAAACTAGAATCAAGCCCAAGCAAAAAGCCCGAAGACACAACAGATTGAACCGCAGGTTGAACCCCCCCCCCCCCCCCCCACCACCACGCGTTGTCCTCACCTGCTCTTGTTGGCCTGTGACGAGGGGTGGCGAACCTGTCCCACTGGGCAACTATGATGGCAGCGATGCCGAGAACACATACAATGGTGAGGTAGATCAGTCGAGGCTGAGGGGAACAATAGAAGGAGTAGTACAGCCAGGGCACGAAGGAACCCATGATCAGGAGGGCAATGCCGGAGTAGTCAAGCCTGAGGAGAGAAGGAGCGACAGTGAGGACCGCAGCGTCTGCAGGAGGCTGAAAACACCTCCTCTGTCAGTACGGCAAGCTTAGCGCCAAGCCATGTGCAACTTTGATTCTCCTAAAATCTGTCTTAAAGAGAGCTGGGGTCTCATTTATAAACCTTTGTGTGGAATCCAGACTAAAAGTGTATGTACGCCATGAAAAAGAAAGTGGCGTATGCCAAAAAACAAAACTAAAAACCTCGGCTTTATAGAACCATGTGCACACAACTTCCCTTTATAGATCACAGCTGTACCTGAACACACCGGGTTCCTCCTCAGGTTCTGCCCTCAACACGCCCAGATTCAACCATAAATGGTCAAAGCACCTCATGCATGTTGAGGTGGATTAAAAAAAAAAAATAGTCAGCTGGTCGTTTTTTCATCATGGTGACAAAGAAACGTTTGACACATTTAATAAACGCCTCTCTGTGAAATTTTTCAATCAGAGGTAAAGGCACATTCGAAGAGCCTGTTAGGAATTAAACCCGATTCAAGTTTTAAATGTCGGAAGGCAGCTGTAGGCTGTGCGTTCAGATCGACATTCAGAGAAGGGAGCGAGACCAGGAGGAACGAGAGATTTCCCCAGCAATTATTAAGATCCCCCCCCCCAAAAAAAAACAAAACAAAAACATAAGCCTTTTAGGAAGCCTTTCAGAAGGCAGGGAGGTGTGCTGCGAAAACAGACCTAAAAATAAGGAAAATGTTCTTAAAATATGTGTTTTTGTACTAGATTTGAGCTGGTAAATAATATTATCTGCCAATGGAATGAGTATTTTGACCCCTAAAATAAGATAATTAGACATCCTGCACTTGAAATAAGATGGAGATGAGTTGTTCCTATTTTAAGTGCAACAATCTTATTACATTGGCAGATAATTTAAATTTATTTACCTGCTCGAATCAAGGACAGATACACTTATTTATAAAATATTACTTATTTTTAGTTCCATTTTTGCAGTGTAGCCACTTTCCCCTATAGGTTCTAACAAAATGCAAAGCTCGGAGTCTAAAGAGGCATCTTGTCCAGTCATCCTCCTTTGCCAGGAAATATTAGATCCCTGAAACCGCGTTTGCTCAGTTCTCCACCGAGCAGCATTACACACGAGTGTTTTTGACCGTTTACAGAAATTACAGTAATTTCCGCACACCTTGTCACAATAATCAGTACATCTGTGGAACACGTCACCCTGGTTATGGTAGGGAGATGATGAAAACGGCAGTAAAATGTTGTGCAGACTTTTATTTAAGATGGTTTATGGGATTTTTATTTTATTGAGCATGAATAACACTTTAGTTTTGCATGATTATGATGACGTTGATCTATGATTAAAGTCTGATTATGGAGTGAAATTAAACGTTTGAGAGGAATCGGGATGCAGTTTGGCCGCGATTCACCACTTCATTACCTGCGTCGCCAGTTTCTGCCTGGGTCAGAGCTGCCGTGAGCACCGCGCATTTTCCCCCATCAAGTTTTTATTTTATAGATCCCAACCTTTGCGTGGGAAGTGGCGTACCCACGTTCCAGGCCCCATTGTGTGCAAATGCAAGCTTTAGAAGTGAGACCCCAGGTCCTTCAGATTTGCTTTAATCCACACTTAAAAGTTAATCACTTAAAAACGAGCAGAACTGTAGACTGATAAAATTGTAAATTATGGCTAATTACCATCCTGAAAACAAAACAATCATTTTTGGTTTACAGGCATTTACTCATGCACCACCCTGTTAAGTTTCCACCGCGGCTTTTGGGTCTATTTATGGTCAGATCTGATGCGCGGCGCCGGCTCAGCGTCTTGTTGCGTGACCCAGTTATGGGTCTAGGCTGAGCAGGCGAACAGATGGCCTTACATTTGAGCACCGCTGTGCATCACAGCCGGTGTGAGGTATTTGTTCTGATATGCTGTGTTTGGCTTTCTCCAGATGGGATGCGGTGCATGTGGTCTCCTCCGTTCCCGGGGGGAAACTGTTGCAGGAATCCGTCGGACGTTTGAGATGCAACTTTGCAAAACTAAGCCAGGCTGCCGTGTTTCTCTTAGAGGAAAAGAGCCTTTTCTTCAGGCAACCCGTCTAAACCGGTTTAGTCTTTTTCAACTCATTATCTATTGAACTTTGACATTTACCGAGCCAACAAGCCTGTAGAGTCTGATGGAAAATGTTGTTTTTCTCCAACTAGTGAAGGGTGTTAGATAACTTTCCCATTTCTACATGTAACCTTATTGGGATTACATTGGACAAAGCAGCACAAAGTGGAGCATATTTAAAACATAAAAGTATAATAATACATTGTATGACACTTTTTTATCTCATGAACACCTAAAAAGTGTGGAATACATTTGCATGCAGCACCAGTTTTCTTTTATGCCTGCAAAGGGACACTTTGGTTAGTCATTTCTTGCCGGTGCAGTAAGTCCTTACTTGGAGAACGTGCGAGAGACTTTTTCCGAGTGGCAGTAGACGGTATGAAAAAGCCAGGAGAAGCTGAGGCAGAGGACTGCTCCCAGGAAGAACATCCCAAACACAACCTTCTCCTGCAGAGGTGCCATAAAATACATGTTGGGGCGCAACATGGTTAAAGTGCCCAGACAAACGAATAAGATCAACCCTGAGAAAGGAAAGAAAGCTTTAGGACCTTCGTAAAGTTTAGCAGGGGGAATTGGTGACAACAGAAATGGGGGGGAATGTGTATGATCAGAAATATGAGAGAAGGTGGAAATGCGTTCTTGTCCTCACCTAACAGATGAGTCCAGATGTTTCCCGTCTCGGTGTGAATTCTGAAGATGCTCCCGAAACAGGCCCTGAACGAAGGCATTGGAGGTCGATGTCCATGCAGGAGGTAATCGTTGTCCTTCAGCCAATCAGGCAGGACATGAAAGGGAATGACCCTCCAGCGACCTTCCCAGACCTGCAAGGTAGGAACAATGGCTGCATGAGCGTAAAGGACTCGCCTCGCGATCACTGAGCCACTACGTGTGGAGGCGGGTTTCCTCTGCAGGAAGCTTTCCCGGGAACCTGGGTACTTTTCTGGGTCACTTTTTTTTCCCCCTCCCATCTTTTCCAATGCAAGAACCTGGACCAGCTGTAGATTTGTTTGCCAACACATCATTTGCATCCAGCCATGATACTAAAGCTCGACTTTCAGTGTCGCCGCATTTATGTTCTGGAGTTCAAATTAAAGACTGCCCAAGATCGCTGATTATTCACAACTTTAGGTTTGACCTGGAGCAAAGTGTTTTTTACTGTTCCTTCATCTCACAGACTTTAAATATTAATTAAAAATCTGGATTGTTACAAGCCTTTTCTGAACTGGAAGAGAATTTAATTCAGTTTCAGCGTTTAGCCACAATGAAACCGTCATAGATTATATCTTTGGATCCCAATCAGAGCGCTCCTCTCCTTTCCATTTTCCCGTAATGAGTCGGGATCGACACAGTTCACTTAACACCACTCTAGCCACACATTTCCACACAGTTTGAGGGAAAATGTGGCTTTTAAATCAAAACATCTATGAAACAATCTAAGAGCAATGCTGCTGTGGTCTGATTTCATTGTCTTTTTTTTAATGCACATTCTGGACTCCTCTGTTGCAGAGGGATGGGATGTGTTCCCAGATCGCCTTGACACTACCTGCAGGAGGAAAGCAAACTAGAAAATAGTTAAAATACATTTTCAAATTCCAAACTAGGACTGGGACTTTATCGTGTCATTATGGTGAAAATTTTCCCACGATAAGAACTTGGGTTTATCTTGACAACGATAAATTCCCATTAGTGGTGTCTGAAGACTCCCAGCCCAAAAAACGACTCTATTGTTATTTCTGCTGTTTGTTCCACTGTTGGTTTCCTGAGATAAACAACAATAAATGTCAATAAATTCAAAAATATAAATAAATGCAGTTACTGTTTGCAGTTTAGTAATAAAAAACATTTCTTTATCTAGTGTCCTGATAAAATGTATTTCGTTTTAATATGTCGTATGTTACATTAATAAAAATTTTTTAAGGACAGCATTTGTGTTGTCCTTAAAAAAAAAAACAGTCTTTTAATCACGATTGTACCGCATTATATTGTGATAAAATTCAATGTCCATATTGCCCACCCATAGTCTAAAATCTGCCAAATAATAGAGATTTGCAAGGACGAACAAATAATAGTGATAATAAATGTTTTTCTTTTGTCCTTTTTTCTAAAACTATTTAGAATGACAGCTAGTAAGATCCTAACTCGCCAGGCTTGTCCCCCAGTTTGAAACATGTTTTCTGGTTTAATTTGATTTTGAAATGTGTCCAGATTATTTCTGTATCAATAAAAAGCCAAGTTACAAACGCGTTTGTCTTCCCGCAGTTTATATTTACACATATCTAGAGTCAGAAAAGATGCACACGTGCTTTGAAGTACCAGTACATAAATAAACAAAAATCACTTAAGACCACCAATGTGTTTCCTAACGTTCTCACGCCAGTTTTCTTAAAAAAGATTCAACATCTCCCCTAAAACCAATATTTTCCCTCTCATAAGCAAGAGTCGTATTTTCTGATCAGCATCCCCGTGTAAACAAAAGCAAACATTACGACTAAAAGCTTGTTGTCACTTTGAGCCTGCGATTAAACCTCATTTAGCTAACAAAGAGCTGGTACACAATTATAAGCTTGTCAAGTCACTGGGGACTTTTAATGCTGCAGCTGAAACGCCTAAGCATGTTTGACTAAATGAAGACAAACTGGTTGCCTTTATCATACCAGAGAGTGAGAACAGGCAACATTTACTGTAAACCAATACCATCAATTTACTGTAAAGTAGCATTAGGAAGTAATTTAGCTCCAGGATGTGAAAGCATCAACGCGAAGCCAGGCTGGCTGACCAAAACCAACATGGGATTGTGGTTTTAAAAACGGGGCCAGGCCACCCAGAGGGCACCCAGATTACAGCAGTTAGAGGGAGGATGGGTGACGATGGGGGAGAAACTGGAACAGGCTGAAAATAATATGATTTATACCAGCCAAATTCACAAGAGGGGCTTATTTCCAGCTAACCCCACATTACTACTTGTTTTACATTTGGGGTAGACGTCACCCTGATCCTTATCTTCCCAAGCATTTAAAGGCAAGGCAAGGCAAGGCAAATTTATTTATATAGCACAATTCAGTACAAGACAATACAAAGTGCTTTACATGATTAAGATATACCAAAATAATAAAATGTAGATAGAAAATAGAATAAAAGCAAGTAGGGATAGAATGTAGTAACAAAAAAGAACATTAAAAACAGTAAAACTGTTTAACTAGAACAGTCAAAGGCAATTTTAAACAGATGTGTTTTTAATCTTGATTTAAAAGAACTCAGGCTTTCCACACTTTTACAGTTTTCTGGAAGTTTGTTCCAGATAAGTGGAGCATAGGAACTAAATGCTGCTTCTCCATGTTTAGTTCTGGTTCTAGGTATGCAGAGCAGGCTGGAGCCAGAAGACCTGAGTGGTCTGGATGGTTGATACACTGATAACAAGTCTGTGATGTATTTAGGAGCTAAGCCATTTAAGGATTTATAGACTAACAGAAGTATTTTAAAGTCTATTCTCTGAGATACAGGGAGCCAGTGTAAGGACTTTAGAACTGGGGTTATGTGCTCTACTTTCTTAGTCTTAGTTTTAGTGAGTATCTAAAAACCCATTTTGTGCCGATCTAAAAAGCCGATAATGGAGCTTTATTTCTAAAGCTACGTTCACACTAACCTGACTCTAGCCAGATGTATTTCGCTCCGCCTAGCTCCACTCACATCCATCTGGGACAGATCCATAGGAATTGCCTTTATTGAAGGCTGGGCCTTATCAAAAATCCTTGCATATGATTGGATAAGCCACTTCTCTGTCATCTTTATCGACGTGCTATTTCAACCACTCACACCGAAGCTAACCCATGATGCTGATGAGAGCGACGCAGGAAAAAACAAAACTTTTTTTTTTTTATGTGTTTGCGGCTCTAGTTGCACGCTTTTTATTGACAGTGAGCTGACAGGAAGATGGGGAAGACAGGCGGCAAAGCGCCGCGGGTCGGAGTCGATCCCGGGCCGACGGCGTCGAGGACTAAAGGCCTCCTAATATGGTTCACGCTAACCGCTAACCGCTCCGGAAAACAAAACTTGCCAAATCCGGTCGGGAGAAGGGCGAAAAACATGGTTTCCACCAACAAAAGCCTTCAGAGCCGTTCTCTGATGTTCTTTTAATGAAACAATATTAGGTAGATTGGACAACACAGAAGAAATAGCAGTATCAATGTTAACGCTTGCTTCCTCGATGCGAGCCGCCATTGCTATCAAAACAGTCTCACGTCACGGTCGCTTCTCCACTACGTCACATCTATGAAACTCCAGCCCTGCATCCTGATTGGCCAGACAATAAAATTGGTTGGAGAAATCACTCAATGGGAAATGTCCCAGATGGATGTGAGTGAAGCTAGGCGGAGCGACATACATCTGGCTAGAGTCAGGTTACCTTCAAACGACCACAGAAACATACAGCAAATGTGTCGAAATCTAAAGAGAAATGACTAAAACAAATGTTTCTATTGGGTCTGAACTTAATTTGCGCACATTGCAAGAAGCACAATGTGAACCTGTGCCACAAACTCTTTGGTTGGCTTTGTGATATAAACCAGACTAATGTGAAGCTACAGAATAGTCTTACTGATTTATCTTTTTTTTGTTCATAAGATTTGTCTGTCAATAACATTTATCTACATATATCTTGTTAAAACGTTCTGAGCTGCACATGAAGAACCAAAGCAATACAGCCAACGTTCCTCTACAGCCCTTCTCTTTGTCCTTTAACACCACCTACAAGTCTTATTTATCCCCTTCAATCCATTCATTACCTTGTGCACAAACTCCTCCATTTTCTCCATGGCATGGTGAGCCTGAAGAGGCAAGGTCAGAACCTCTCCGACCTCATCATCATCCTCTTCATCGTCGGCAAGCATCGCCGCGCCCTTCAAAGAGATCAGAACAGACCCACGGTTAATGAGCCAGAAAGCCGCCTTTCTTCTGGACCGCTGGCATAAAAAAACGAAGAGCCCTACCTCTGGATGGACGCCCTTAGACGGCACCTGCCGACCCCCGCCCTCCTCCAGCAGTGGCCCGAGCTCCTTCAGCTCAACATCTGGGACATTGCAGTCCTCAGAGATCTGGCAGTCTGCATCACTGGCAGACCCGTTTCGGACTGACATAGGGAGACTGCCTGATGACCTGCTCAAAGTCCTGTATTCAACTTCAAATGGGATAAGGAAACTTCCTCCTGTAAACCCAGAATGACAACAGCTTATCTGACAGTTAGCTTAACACAATTGAGAACAAAATACATCCAGTTCACAGTAACAATTAGTGCTCTGCTAAAACAAAAAATCTAACTGCAGAGATAAGATACAAAAAAAAAAAACAATAACTTTATTGGGCGTGACAGTGGCAAAAAACACAGTAATACCAGATTAGTAATGAGTAACAAGCTAATTTAATGTTTTGTTCTAAAGCAAAAACACGTATAAGACAGGCAAAAAATAAAGTATTCGACATAATCAGCTAAAATGCAATATTCAGGTTAAATAAGAGGAAAGACTGCGGCCAGAATGATGTGAGAAAACTAATACGCATGGTTGCACAAGCAAACGCCTCAGAGTAGTTACAGTGTGTGCAAAACTGCATTTTGTAAAATGGTATTTTCATCTTGGTGAAGACCAAAAAACCTGGATCATGTGAACTTTTTTTAAAAAATAGTTAAATCCAGTTTTTAGACCATCTTCTATGCAATTTCTCAGGATCTACAACACTTTTGGAAAGTTAAAGAAACTCTTGATAAAACAACATTGAGCTAATTGGAAATGACGACAATCTGGCAAATATTAAAGATACACAAATCGATTGGTGTATTTTGATTAAGAGGTTTTGCGAAGTTTAATTTCTGGCTTGCATTTTTTCTTCTTCAAATTTTCGCGTACAAAACATGTTCTTTGCTTGCAAACAATAATGGAACAAAATTCACTCCATATAAGGCAAACGTGAAAAACTTTTTGTAAGTTCTGGATCTGAAAATCTGAGAATATTGCATGATCATATTGTGTGGATCAGGGAAAAATGTCACATTTTATTTTAAAGCTCAGTGTGTAGAGTAGTCGTCAACCAATCAGAAGGTTGCAGGTTCAATTCCAGCTCCCCCTACTATACGATCCACTACATCATGCTTTAGCTCATTTTTGTCATATTTTTTTGGCCTTCAAGTACATTTGACTTGCCAATTTTGGCCCGCGTGACAAAAATGTTGGACACTCCTGCTATTAACTAATCCAATTTATCTAGTCAGACTAATGGTTCACAAAGCAATCTGTTTTAATCCGGCTGAACTAGATTTTCAAGTTCGTTCAACTAGGAGCTCAAACCAGCCAAGAAGGGATTTTCAGTCAGCAGGAAAAAAAAAACAACATAACATATTTTCAATTATTTCACTTTGAATTATATGTCTAATTCCAAATAAAATGTCCACATATGTCGCGGCCTCAGTCCGCATCTTTTATACGGAGGGCGTAAGTTCGAATCCCGGTTACGTCAACGAGGACATCTGGCGTAAAAAAAATAATAAATACTCAAATCTCTGTGCGAGTTGTGAAGATTTTCTGTGGCGACCCCTGAATAAAGGAGCAGCCGAAAGGACACGATATTTTCACAGTGTTGTGGAAATCACTTCCCACGTATAACAATAACCACGGCCAGGTTCCGTAGAGGCAAATTTACATGGCGGAATTACTCTAGATAATTATTTTTGCGAGAATGATTACTGGTGTGAAAGCTAAGGCGAACAATAGCGTCGAAACCCTCAACAAAGTTGGCGTTTGCAGGCGGAAGCTTTGCCGACGGATGTTGAATAACATCATTAAAGCCTCTGCTGGAACACGGAGAACACAATGTAAACAACCCTAAAATACAGAGCAGGTCCACGCAGCGGGGGCACAACGCACGGATGGCAGAAGCTAACAAACATACGCGGAGTTAATGGGTACTGACAGCAGAGGAGGCCGATAAAGCATCTAGTTTCAAACAGCCTGGTACATTTCAGGCTGCTAACGTTACCTGTTAGCTAAGCGAGCTCCACCAGCCGAACAGGAAATTGATTCCGTTTCGACGCACTTGCTGGCAGAAATGCAGCGGTCTAAGCGCGACGACACCGGGCCCCGGGCTTCAGCGGACGCTCAGCGGGGTTAACACGGCCAGCAAATGTTAATTAAAAGCCCCCAAAGTTACCTGACGAGGAAGACTCCAGACCAGGAAGGTAAATTATTTATGGTTGCGCGAAACGAAGCTACTTCCGGAAGTCGAAGTCTCGCAGATGAGCGGGTTCCCTTCCTGTCCTTTCAAAATAAAAGCGCAATCAAACGTGTTTATTTACGACGCAGGCCAAAATACGGGCAGAAAGACGTCCGGCTAGTTTATTTTGTGGGCACGAACTGACCTAATAAAATTATACAACACGAAACGGAACGACAACGTCTTATAACCGGACAAAATTAAAAAGATCTTGTGCATTTCTCTTTGTGGAGTGACGCTTCGAAACAGCATGTGTGTATTTTCCAGTTCAGCTTTAAAGTATTCATACCCCTGGCAGATTTAGATTTGAAATTAAACGCATCTAACAAGTTGGTTTCTATTAGTAAATAACATAAGCATCTGTGAAAACGATAATAAAACTACGTAAAATAATCATCAGTATTTAATATATTTTATTTTATTAAAAAAATAGCATGTCAAATATTAGTTATAGTACCCTTTTCAATAATCAATTTATAAATCTTTATTGAGAATATGGCTATGAAGCCCTTCTTTTTGCATGTTTTAACTTGTACTTTTTTCAAGTGATTTTTGGTGATGAGCTCCAAGCTGTGAAAAGTGGAAGGCCTCCTTGCAATCACCCTAATCTGTAGCTCTGTCCATAGATTCTCTATCAGATTTAAGTCAATTTTTGTCAAAATCGGCCAACGCATCTCAGTCACCAGACCGAGACACACAACGTTGCTGCAGAGCTTGAACATAACAGAGTAAAACCCTCTGAGGGAATTATTGAGACTTCATAACATGAACAGGGGCTTTTCTTTTATACAAAGTGCAATAATATGGAAACAAATCTGCACCTTTAACAAATAAACCTTGGCTGTAGCTTCTTGCTGCCAACACAAAATTTGAGTTTATGGCTGTTCAGCCTCATGGTTAACGCCCTGTCATAGAGAAATAAGTAGATGTTGATTTAGCCATTGTAAACTTTTTAAGTCATACATAATTGTTCTAAAAAAAAAAGCTCTAATAGTGTAAGAATAATGGCACAAGTCAATGAAACCAAGTTATATTCAAAACATTTTTTTACTTCCACAGTTCAACCAAAATCACAGGTTTTGTTAAACAGCAACACATTTACCAAATATTAACTACAAACACAGATAAATAAAAAGGCAGTACAAAACAAGAGAGGCACACAAGGTAACATGATTGTGTTCTATTTCAAATATATATATATAAGACAATACACTAGATTTGTTCGACTGACTCCTCTGGTCCATGTCTGCTTGGATTTCATGTCTGGCTTTCTGTGATTTCCGAGGTGCAAATCACATTAAATTCAAGACACACGACTGCAGCTGAAACTGTAGTATTTAAATCTTCTTCCTCACCTCCAAATTAAACATTTACTGGGTTAAGAGAGGATTAAGTTGTTAGCCAGGTTCTTCGTGTGCTTAAAAAGGGTTGCATTAAACAGGGCATAAGAAATAAACCCCCCCACAGAGTTAAGGTTAAAGCTCTAATGATATACATTTCAGTTTGACCTCTTTATTAGCTGCCAAGAGATTCAGTTTCGACTCGGCTTCTGTATCACTTTGGTACTTTAGTCGTCATACGATTAGGGTTAGTACCATGTTTTAACTGTGTGATCGAGGGGGTTAGTCATTCAAGTTAGCCAGCACAGCCTAAACGAAGAAAAACAACATCTTTCTCTGTAAAAATACACAACAAAGAGGTCAGCCTCAGGGTACTGACAGGCAGCTCAAGTTCATTAATTTAGATTATTTCTAAAAAAATATGCTTCTAATCTTTATTATTATGTAATGGATTGTTTTCTTAAAACGGGTTAAAAAGATATAGATCATTTACCAGATAAACACAAAAAAAACAAAACAAAAACAAAAACATGTGACTTTTCTTTGTAAATCCTCACACAAACCAGCAATATTACCACCTACAAAAGTTTAGTACCTAAAGCTTTGTACCTGAAATTCATACAGATGCAATACATTTTGACAGCTTTAAGGATATAAAGTTTTTTTTTTTTTTTAAACAAAGCTTTGTTGACCAACAACAAAGGAACAGTGATTCTGGTGGCCGTCCTGTGCAGGAGGTCCTGTTGTCTTTACGTCGTCATTTAACATTTATATAGCTGCTCCACGTATGAAACATTTCTGTGTTTTATGATGGAAACATGTCCACGGCCGGCAGACCTCACGGTGTCAGACTGAACAGGACAATCATCATCATCATCATCATCATCATCATCATCAGCAGCAGCAGCCAGACACTCCATTCCCTTAACATGGCAACATTAAGTACAAAGATCAAACTTTAATGTTACATCTGGATCGTATTCCACTTTGCTGAGGAAACTACTCATTTCTTCTGGGAAGACGTTCTGAACCTCGTCCTACGTGCTCAAATGAGACAAGGCGAGCGAACAGGACGATAAGGACACATTGTAACGACGCACACGACATGTCGTTCTGCTTTAGTCCGACATGTAAAACTGCAGCCGGTGAATTAATCGTTTGGATTTTTAAACTTGACTCATGTAGTGAGCGCCGTCGTCCACCAGCCAGCGCTCCGGAGCTTCTGCAGCTCTCTGAACGGCTCCTCTTTGGATAACCTGAAAGTCAGAAGGAGAATAAAAACAGTTTAGATTAAGGGTCAACAGCTCTTTAGTATTTTTGAAAAGGCATTTGCTGCTCGGTAGAAGATTAGTGTTTATATAATAAGCCATTTTCCTTATAAACTGCAATCTATGCATTAAAGGCATTATGGTTAAAGGTGGGAGGGATTTTCCTCTGACCTAACAGACTCTAGGCAGATCATTTATTTGAACTGCAGACACACATTTCAATAGCTGGAGAAGAAAACCCAATTTTGTACCTTTATTTGTGATCATTTCAGAAAATTCATTAAAGTTCTTAAACTAGAGCAACAACATCTAAATTAATTTATTCAAATATTAACAATTACAGTGTCCTGCTAAAGTATTCACAGCCTTTAAACGTTTTCACATTTTGTTATAAAACACCACCTTCAATGTATTTTATAAAAATGTTCCATTAATCAATCAAACTTTATTTATAGAGCACTTTTCATATAGTCATCTGTAATAAAGCTGATTGCTGATACGCCGTCGGTAGTACACGTCGCTTTGAAGCCACCAGCCGCCATATTGGTACTCCCTATTTTCCCCCAGTAACTAGAATATGTGCGCTACAGCATCGAACAACGATGATTTTCTCAGGTTCAGGGGGGCTTAAGACTTTTAAAATGTCATATGCGATATACTTTTATGTTATGTACTAAAACTATCAAGTAGTTGCTTCAGATTCTCAGTTGGATTTAGGTCTGGACTTTGACTGGTCCGCTCCAACACATTGATCTGCTTTGATCTAAACCAGGGGTGTCCACAGTTTTCACCGCGTGGGTCAAAATGGTCAAGTCAAAAGAATTAAATAATAAAAAAAAATAATACAATCTGGACTTTGGGCATGCCTGATCTGAACTCCACAGCTCTGTGTGTATCTGGTGAGGCTGTTGTCCTGAAAGGAGAACCTTCAAGGAGGTCCTCTGCTGCTTCTAACAGGATAAAAAAGGGATTTTCCTTTTAGGATTACCCCGTATTTATAGTTCTAACCATCTTCACATGAACAAATCTCTCAGACCGTCACCAAAACTTAGACATGTGGACTCTGGAGTCCACAGGCAAGTGGTTTAAGAGGATTTTATGAAGGGGTGTCACAATTAAGGAGGCTGCACACACATGCATGATTTGTATTTATGAAAAAAAAAAAAAAAAAAAAAATGTTAAAAACAGTGTATTGTAGCTTTCCCTTCCCACTTCACAATTGTGAACCATTGTGTGGTTGTATTTGTAACAAAGAACACCAAAACAAAACAAAAAAAATACATTGAAGCTTGTGGCTATGATGGGACAAAAAAAAGTTGAATACTTTTGAAAGGCACTATATTTTTATCTTCTACAGTTAACATAACAAAACAACTGCTGTGAAAAGAAAAAGCCGCAGTTGGGTTTTCTTACTTGCTCATGGTATTTCTGATTCTGGTAGCAGGGGGACTCTCGTGTCGACATGTTTTTCAGCCGGACTGCTCCCTGTCTGTCCAGAGAGCGAGACCTCGGTGGTTTGAACTGACTGCGGCGGCGCCAGGACATCAGCTGCTCATTCACCACCTGATGTTGGAGACCGTTGGAGTTATAGTAGACGCCGTCCATCTGTGCTGGGGGAGCGAGTCTGACGTCAGGAGGCAAGGGCCTCTGTGCTCTCTGGTGGGGTGCGGCAGCATCTCGATGATAACAGTCATATCTGTTGGGGGTGCAAGGCATTTGTTGCGGGATATGGATCCGGGGCAGGTCTGCGTCAGGGTGGTAGACCATTTCTTGGTGGTAAAAAGGTCTCTGAACCCTGGGGCTCATTACAGGCCTGGCATTATGATAGAAACCTCTCGGAGGGAGGCCTTGAGGTCCATAGCTGCCTTCTGGGCTGGAGAGGGTGAGCACAGTCTGATAGGGTCTGCACGAAGGAGAGGGAAACTCCTGATACGGGGAGTTGCTGTGAATAGAAAAGGAGTGTTCAGAGCTGCTGTCCTCTGAGCTCGCATGGCTGCTGTAGCTCATTGCAGGAGAGTGAGCTTCTGGTAAGGTTATTTGGTATTCTGTCAGCCGTCGCCTGGCACCTCTGCTACGACCGCGCTCCTTATAAAATGAGGATTCAGGATCGGAAACCCTGTGAAATGGCAAAGAAACAGCTCTGAGAGTGCACATGCATATTATACAAAGACAAGTGAAAACATAAGAAAAGCTAAATTATGGTAATCATTTCTCCCCCGAGAAGAACTTTGAACGTGCAGAACTGGCAATATGCCTGGGATGTACCAACCTGAGGGAGAGCTGTCTGTGCACACGCATCTCTGGCGTGGAGGGGGTGCTGTTAGACTGGGCGCGGCTCAGTTTCATGTGGGAGAGTTGTTGTGGTAAGCAAGCCTCCAACGGTGGCAACACCTCAGATTTGGCTGGACTACTGAACACAGAACAAAGATTTTCTTGTAAGTTTTGTGATGAACACTGCAGTGTTTGTGGTTGGATGATGATTATTTTCCTTGGTATGTCTCCATTTAAATTTAAAAAGGAGACACTTCATACTAATTTTTAATGCCTTCTTTTTCACACTGAAATCAATCTGTTGTGGTCTAAAAGCATAAAAACACAACAATGACAGAATTGGTAACTGGTAAGCCGGAAGTCCATGACATTGTTTAGCAGCTCCGCAGGGCAAATATCTATCTATCTATCTATCTATCTATCTATCTATCTATCTATGGCACCTGGAGAGACTACATTTTTGGCATTCCTAGAGACCCAGAATACACAACCAAATGTATTTAAGTGCTAAAAAACAAAAGAAGAGGATTTTGAATGATAAAACAATTTGCAAGGGATTAAGAAGAACTGCGATTCCACCATAACCACAGATGTTAAAAACAAGAAGTCATAAAAGATTACACACATAAAGTCTTTGAAAGTAGTGTATCAGCTTGTTGAGAATTTTAAACCCTCCAGGCCCCCCCAGAGAAACTCAGACTAAAGACGAAAAAAAAGGCTTATTAAAATCATTTACATCAGTTTTGTTTCTAACTTCCAAAGCTTAACTCTTAATCAGCTCCAGCAAGGCTTTAAAGTCAAAATAGTTTTTGCATTGTGATGCCACTTTTGACAATTTCAACCTTTTCTAAGTCTCTTGTATTCCAGCGCTGGCTACATTTTGCAGTGTCTAACTCACCTATTCAGGACAAAATGTTCCCCTGCTGCCCAGCCACTTACTGCTACCATAATCACGAGACACGTGCTACTTACTTCCCGTGTCAGTGGATATTGTTATTATCCTTCAATTAACAGGTCGTCTCATTGAAACACGAGTTCTCATTTACAAGTGAGACAGGTTATGCATCATTGTGTGCGTGTTGGCCGTATCAAGTTAATGTTGTTGCACCACTGCACCAACAGATGGCAGTGTTGCACATTCAAAGAGATTACCGGCATGTTCTGCGGAACGGCATCATTCAGTGCATGAAGTAAACGCTTTTATCAGCGTTTATAACAGAAACGGCTGATTTAACCAAATATAACATGCTACTTTGAGATAATCATTTCACAAATGACTTATAATCTCAGGAATAAAAAGTAATTTGCATCCGTTTTATGAGAGTTAAAAATGGCTCATAAGCTCAGAGACTATTCTCCAGACTTAAAAAGCAGGAAAGACGTCATGATGGATGGTCTGTCTTACCTCACTGTGCTGGAGGAACGCGACTTCTTGCTCTTCTGGTAAGGCTGGTCCAGACTAGACTCCGTCCATGGGGAGTGCTGGATGGGAGGAGGGTCGTACGCAGGGCTCGAGTTAAAGCTCAGCTTGGAGTCAACGCTGGGACAGGGAGACTGGCGGGGGTTAGACAGCGGGGACTGCGCAGCCAAAGACGAAGACACGTAGGAGCCGTCGACGGAGCAATGTGTGGACATGCTGAGAGGCTGGGGGGGATCGGTTTCCACTGAGTGAGGAAGCTCTGAGGATGGCTGTGAGGACTGGCTTGTAACTTCTGGAAAAAAAAAAAAAATCTGCATGAAGTATTTAGTATGGACACAAATGATGCAAAGATTATTCAGGACGGAATCTTCTATGAAGTGCAACCAACACAAGTCTTTCCACGTGGTTATACAGCACCGGCAAAATTATTTATTTTCTATTTTTTCCCTGTTTGTCATACAGAAGTGTTGCATCTCAACAAAATCATTTTTTGCTATCAGACTCAAAGAGATGGCTGAGGGAAATAGGGAGCAGTCCCCAGACTCTGACAAAGAATGACTTGGCATCAGGAATGGGTGAATGGACAACTTAAATAATTACAAATAGCAGGGTTAAAGTTATGCTTTAACGTGAGAGAAAAAGCTTTTCAAACCAACTTGGCCTCCAAGTGGAAATACTTTGTGGCCTGACAACACATAAACCATCCTCCATAAACCTAACACTTTCATTTCAGAGAAAGATCACTTGATACGGACACTCAAAACAGGGAGGTGGGAACGTGGCGTTCAGGGGATGTCTTACTGATTCAGGAGCTGGAAAACGTCCCGTAAATTATGAGACATGAAATCTGTTCTTTACCAGAAAATCCTGAAGGGAAATGTCTCACTTTTATTTTCTGTAAAAAAAGGAAACTGGGCCAAATTTCCCCACAGAGATAAAAAAAGACTCATTGTTCGTTATCACAGAAGCATGATGGTAGATGTTGCTGCTGTGGGTGGCAGAGCCAGATTCGGGGTGCAATTACTTTTTCAGTGCAGGCCGGGTGAGTTTGGATAGAAAATCCACATTTGTTTTGTACCCACTGATCTCATCTTTGTGGTGATCGTGTGTTTGATAAGCTGAAACATTTAGGTGTGACAAAAACGGAAGAAATGTGTAAAGAGGGTGAATGTTTTTCACATCAGCGTATGTTTTATTGTTACTTTCTCAAGTGCCAAAAAAAACCCTAGCCATCCAACTTAAAAAAAAAAAAAAGCTGCTCCCTCCCACTGGAAACACAAATTGAAACTTTTCCACTTGTACAAATCGGGACAAGTTAATTCCTACCTTCATCTTGCACCACAGAATCAGATAACGAGCTGTCAGACGCGGCAAGATCTGATTAGAAAAAAAAGGAAACAAAAACACATGAATTCATATTTTATTGTCCAAATGTAATCAAGCCTTTGATGTTTCATGAGTTGCAACAGTAAAACCAGAGGGATTTATAAAGGGGTTTGCCATCAAACTGTCAGTCAGTTCCTGTCTGTGGTCATGAGTCTCTCACCTTGTTGTGCAACGTTAAAACTAGGGAGTGGTGATGATCGGCCGCGCTCCAGTCGCAGCTGAAAGGCCTTCTCCTGCAGCCTCTTGAGTTTCTTTTCCTCAGTTTTGTACTGCAGTATCCGGCTCTTCCTCACGGCCTTGCTCAGGTGATCCTCGTCGCAGAGCTTGCGCGCGGCTTCGTAAATCTTCGACTGGAGCGCTAACTCGGCATCCACCAAGCTCAGCTCCGAGTCCTGTAAAGGATGCAGGGCGATGAAAGAAACAAGACATTTCAGGCTTTTTTGCATCACATAAAAATCCTAAATCTGCGACCGCGCCATCTGCAGATGTGTCACGTACATCTGATCCCCGAGGGATGTCTTGCTCGTCCAGTTTAAACGAAGCTCCGATGCGTCTGCGAATCTGTGGCAGCTTCTCTCCCGGTTGCAGAGGGTAATCCTTCGGCAGCTGACCCGTCAGCTCCTAAATAACAAAAATAATCAGAGCATATATTCATTTATCAACGACGTTAAGAGTTTCATTTTTAAAAGGACAGCTGCAGGCTTGGGTAAACAGTAAATCAAAACAGAGATTTGTTCAAAATCACAACCGTGAAATCTCCCGTTTGGTTTCTGTTGGGACTCTTGTGAAGGGGCTTATCCAACCACCTCCACGGCCGTTATGAAACAATACACAAGAATCTGTATCAGATCCTTTTTTAACGTGTTCAGACAGACGGCTTCGAAGAGCTGGTTGCACAATGCTGCGTTACAGGGGGATTTTGTTTCACAACCGCATACTTTGGATTTCACTTTCTAACAAAAAAGTTTTCCCATCAAGCAAAAGACTATATTCTGTGGGCAGAAAAATAAAAACGACAAATAAAAACAAATAAAAAGGCGAGTGCGTTGTTACAGGGGTAGGGTTAGGTCATCCATTGTTGCATAAGCGCATTAATTGTGGTCTATGAATGTACTTTGTGTGTCACGGAGTGGAAGGAGAGGTAGTGCGACTCCTATTAGTTCACATAAGCATGTCCCGACAGGACTGCCCAGCCCAAGTGTCAACGGGAAACAATGATCCGTCTTGGGATTTCACCCTGGGAGCGCCTCTGCATGTCGGCACTACACCTGCGTCTGAATGTGTCCGGCTTGGAAATGACACTGCAATGTGCGTGCCAGTTTTTATTAAACCTTCCCTTTCACTCTGCAG
The DNA here is from genome assembly GCF_011125445.2 of Fundulus heteroclitus. Taxonomy (NCBI): domain Eukaryota; kingdom Metazoa; phylum Chordata; class Actinopteri; order Cyprinodontiformes; family Fundulidae; genus Fundulus; species Fundulus heteroclitus. The sequence goes on along the minus strand of NC_046380.1, from coordinate 26,653,996 downwards.
ACACACGAAAACAGGAAGTTTAGAGAGAAAAATGAGCAGGATGCTGTGTATCAATCATAACCATAATGACAGCACTGGAAAAAAACACAAGATATAGAAATGAAACTAAAATGGGAGAATAAATAGTAGTTTGAAGATCCTGTTTTCTGTAAGAGTAATAAACTAGTAATTGACTAGGGTTGTGCAATATGGCTGAAAAATGTGTCACGATATAAGTCGAAATCGATAATTATTGATGTATTAATTTTTTACCCATTCTGAATAAGGAGCAGGGGAGAAAAGGCTGTAAGCCTAACCCCATTAAACATATCCTTTATTCTTTAAAAAGAGGTCAGTTCTAACACCAAACTTGCTTAGCTTGGCCGTCAGAAGTTAAGAGGCTAAATCCTTTCCTGTGCCTACATCCCCCAGAATGCCCTGCAGTTCTGGATTGGACTTCAGTCAAATTATAGATCATTTTATCGGACGTATTTTCTACTATTATTGATCAGGTGTCTATCGTGATATATATCGTTCTCATTTTATTGCCCAGCCCTACAAGGGACTAGTCTGAAGGCACATAGATTACCGTTTAAAAGATGTTTTCTGTAGTTTTCCACTGCAGAATTTCAACTTATATGATTTTATATTAAACAGCACGCCGAAGAGAAGCTGAAGGTATAAACTACTGCATATATCTGGGTTGATGACACCACAAGAGGCACAATAATCAGGACAATCAGCTAGCATTTCAAAACGTTGCAGCTGAAAGATTTTCACTTGCATTTGAGATAAATATTAGTCTAATGAGTTCAACAATACACACTGGAGACAGTTTGACTCTTATGAGCCTAAGGGACTATGAATGTTGCTGTGAATGGCAAAAAACGAAACTAAAAGAGGCTTAACTCGTATTTATGATTGACATTTTTCATTTGACTAGTCTTCCTGCACATTCAACTCTTAATTTTTTCGTTTCTTTTCTCTTCTAAGAAACAGTAATTTCTCATTTATGTCACTTGCAGACAAGATAGAGGTTGACGAGGGATCTTCAATTAAATTCAGCAAAATTCAGTCAAACATTTTTCTTCCGCCATGACTGTAAAACCTTATAAACTAATAACATGGAAGACATCAAATGTCTGTGCTAATAACTTTAGCAAATTTCACACAATGACAAAGGTTTTCTGGAGAATGGTTGGGCAATTAAAAACTATATTTACAGCTGCTTTTTATTCTTGTACAATCATTTTGCAAAAGGAGATAGTTTGCTGAAGTTTCTACCAAGTTTCACAAACACCTACTCTACAGAATTAATTTGTTTTATGGTTATTGAATTATTGTTATACCAATGAACCATCATTTTATTTATATTAACTGGCTTTAAAACAACTAAATTACATCAAACTTGCTCAAAGAGAGAGGGAACACATTTCCTAATGGAATGTTTCACGTTTCTGGAAAATTAAGGTGGAAAAAAACACAATATTTTATTCAAAAAATAAACAAAAACACCCTTTTTTCATTTTTTGTGTAACTTATATGCAGATACTGTTAAAAATAATTAAAACTAACCATTGCATTACCTTTATATGTAAAAATACTGCTCACTTCTAAATTATTGTTAGTGAAGGCCCCTCTCGAGGTGCCATTAAGACCCATAAGCAGCTAGAAAGGTGCAGCCACCAGCTCAGAGGTAGGGCGATACATCCAACAGGAAACTTTCCAAGGGCAATTAAAGTGGCATGAGCCTCACTGGGAACGAATGTAGCATTTCCCCTCTAAAGTCCAGGTTGTGGACATTTGTGTTTTCACCCCCCAGTAGAAGAACTGCAGTGGTTTTGTGAAACCCGCCATGGTTAACAGCAGTAAAATGCGTCATCAGGACAAAACTGCCCCACCAATGTAAGCCTCTCTAAGCACGCAATGAATCACCAACAGGCTGACTGTACAGTGGAACAGTTTGATTGCAAACACTGCTGATCATCTTTCATTTTATTTGCTTCAGTTTGTCAGAAAAAAAAAATCTTTGCCAATCACAAATCTAATGAAAAACGAGTCTAAAACCGCCCAGCTGAGATCGTGACTCACAGCCTCTCGGATGCAGAGCTTCTTCAGCTCCAGCAGGCAAATCTCCAGCCGGTCTTGAAGCGCCTGGTGTTTCAGCTTCATGGCCCGCGTGTGTGTGGTCACATCCTTTGTGTGCGTAGTCGGACTGTCGGAGCCTGCGGCGTGCAACGGGAGGGAGAAAACGTGACTTAGTCTGAGATTATGGCAGCCATAAAGTTCATTACGCAGTAGTTAATAATGAAGCTAACGAGGAGGTGAAGTGTAATTAATAAATAACCGTAAAGCCAAAACAGAAGAACATCAGTGAAATAAAACAGAGATCAATAAAACTCTATGGGAGTTTTAGCAACTTTAATATAAATGAACTTATCATCAGTGTTATCATGAGTTTGCCCTCATTGTAATGCGAGTACAAGGAGCTATTTCTGCCCTTGTGAAGGCTCCTGTGTTGACTCCGGATCACACAGGCGTTGCTTCAAGAATCACTTTTAGTGCCGCTGAACTGCATAGCATTTTAGTGACAAGTCAGTGAGCAAACTCAATACCTGGTCTTTATGCACCAACATGAAAGTCATTGTTAAAACAAAGATACAATCAATAAGAACGGTTTACGACTGTTAGAAAGTGTTTGTATGAAACCGGGCCGCCTTGGTTATCCATTAAGCCGTCGTCTTCTGCTTATCAGAGATCGGGTCGAAGTGGGAACAGGTCCAGGAGGGAAACCCAGACCTCCCTCTCCCCGGCTCATTCTGAGGAATCCCAAGGCGTTCCCAGGTCAGACGGGATATTTAGTCCCTCCAGCAAGTTCTGGGTCTTCCCCAAAGTCTCCTCCAAGAGGACCCCTTCTTTTATTAATATACATGCAAACATTCAAAAAATAAACCTGCATTAATAGAAATTTACAAACCTAATTCAAGCTTTGCTTTGAAATAAAAATCTGGTCTGATAACACAACGGCGAATCAGTCAAAGTTTCAAGTGATCATTTTTTAAGTGAAGGGTAAACTCTCGTCTTTGGTGCATTCCTCATTAGTTACACCGAAACTGCACAATCGCTATCAGGATCTTTGCCACCGCAAACAACGCAAGAGTACGACCGGTGCCGTCTGTAGCCTTGGTGACCGATGACATGAAGATTAGTCTCAAGAGTGGGAGGGGCCATTAGGTACAATGCGCCGAGCGCCGCATACTTTCAGAGATTACTTAAAGAATCCCTGCAGGTACTGACAAAATCTGAGGTGCAACAGGAAGTAAACATGACAGCACGACAATAGGCCAAAGATGCCCTCCATTCTTAGACACAATCCCCCCTTTCACTGTGAGCTGACACTTTTTCTTTGTGTGCAGCAGAAACCACGTGGCTCAATTAAAGCGTGAGGAATGTCAGCGAGGACACAACAAATCGGTGACCCGCGCCGCACCTAGGAGGACAAGACAACTAGGGTTTGCTTTTATGTCAGATTATTATAGAGAGCAACTGTCATTTATTGCAATGTCAGGTAAAGATAATAACACAAATATTACTATTTGCACTATTAATCATTAATACTGCAATGTAACATATCGTGCAGGCCTTACTTACAAATGTATGTACTGTTAAAAATGCCACATTCTTATGAGTAATTATAACTTCAGCCTTTCTATTGAGCATCATGTCTGGTGGACCTGTCCAAGAGAGTTCAAATGCAAGATGGATGCTCAGATCTACATTTTTTTGAGAGTGTCATAAATACTGAAGTCAAAGATTAGTTTTTGATTCTACTTTTGATTCTGACCAACATTATATATTAGCCATACAAGTAAACAAACGCAACACAAGTCTATGTAAACACACACAGTATTCAATAGGACTTGTATTATATAAAAAGAAAATTGGTCAAAACCATGTTGTAGAATAAATAAAAATAGAATAATAAGTAAAGTCAGGCAACTATTTAAACTTTTTGGAGCCAAAGTTTTGTACGTTCGCTCTTAAAGCAAAGATAACTGGACAGCAAAAGGTCTAAATGCATGTTTACATTTTGAACACGTGCATCAATTTCAAACTGGTAAAAAGAAAACTCCACCCCCATGATGATGATGATAATGATGATGATGAGTTATTCGGCCTGCTTCCTTATTCAGCCACAGTAAGTCATTACAACTTGCACACAGATTGGGTGGCTTCCTGATGCAACTGGGATTTAAAAAAGGTACATAGCCACACTATATGCTTATATAAAAAAAGACTAAAAACCATTTGATCATGATAAAATAAGGTTATATACACCCAGCGTCTATCCTGATAGTGCTTTCATGGTCCTTTTTGAGCCTAAATAGAACCCAGCACTGGGCGCGATGAGCTGACATAAACAGATGTGGCTCTGTCTACCAAAAACCAGAGGGCGACTAATAAATCACTACTAAATAATGCCGGACCGAGCCTGATCCCTCTGCAATGCCTCGCGGTAAAATGGCAGCTCAGCGTGATCGAAGACCAACCGTTAATTAAATAAACTAATCTATAGCAACTTTAAGAGCCTGATATCAGAACATCACGGAGAAAGAAAATTCCCATTCATAAACGCAAAGAGGGACACAGCATCAAGGTAAGAAACAATCAATTGATCGATCTATTGATAATGTTTGTACTGAAGACTGTAGAGGCTAAGAACAGCATTACTATTATTATTATTATCACAGTATTAATAAGGACGTTACTCATGTTAATCAACTCTGCGTTCACATCTGAGCCTCGGCAGCTTTAGCTTCTGCTTCAGTGAACATCAAAGTTCATAATGTATTTCCAGTGCTATTCCAGTCTTTTCCCTCTTGGAATCATATACCTTTTACATTTTGTTTGGATCTTGGACCTTTCTTCATTGTTTCCATTACTTTGCTGGGAGATGCTAATAGCTGAAAGCCACTTCCTGGTTTAACACCTGCTGCGTATGCGCAGTGTCATACTTCTGTTGTTATTATAAATAAACATAAAGGACTTTATTTACTAACAAATTGAGCAAAAACAAAGCATAAAACACCAAAATAACAACTAATACACCAGCAGGACGTGATAATATTTCATAAAAACCAGACTGAGCTACTGACGTATGAATAGAAAATATTGTAAAATAATGTGGCTATGCAACTTTAAACCTGGGTTCCCCCACATCAAAGACTTAATCCAAATTTATCAAAGATCAAGTTCTACTATAAGTACTAACAGATGCAAATAATATATAATGAACAAGAACAACGTGAGGCTTTCAGAAGCGTTCAGCAATTCTTAGATATTCTATGAATCAAGAAGCGTTTATGATCAACTTAAAAAACAGGAATGAGGAAAAACTCCAAGCGACGTCATTTTAATTCAGTGATTGTTAGATCTGGGAACTAAAAGTTTCACAGTGAACAAATCTGCAGGTTCTGCAGTTACACTGAAATACAGTTAGCAGGCCTATAAAGGCAGTTCCTCATTCCTGCCAGAGGCTTCAACCTTTATTAGCTCCAACCAAATCTCTGGCTAAAGTCTGCAGCATTTGCACCAAGGGTAAAATGAGCCGCAGGTACTTCTGCATGGACAGCATAAAGTCAGAGAGAGAAACACTAAATCATTGAGGTCATTTTAATCTGGATCACCTGTCAGAACACGGAAACTAACCCGGTGCTCAGAAACAGTGAATCCCACTGAGTGTTGAAAAGGAACGCTGAGTATAGCAAACAACTTTCTCCTTTGACAAAGCAATCAACTGTCTGCAATCAATAATTTAAACTAATTTGATTTAGACTGAAATGAACAATAATAAATAAATAATATTAGTAAATAATGATAAAAATTTTGAATTCAGAGCAAGGAAAAAGCGTTATGAGCCCAGTTATCATCCTGAGACCCAGCTGACGGTCTAACCTGAATGTGCTCCAAACACACGAGATGTTGGTTTGCACAACCAGGTGATACCTCTGTTATCTGAACCAAAGACATAAAACTATGATTAATCATACAGGCCTATTACTGTTAGGGCAGAGCTATCATGTTCCCTGACCTATTGTTTGCACAGGTACGCAGAAGTATGCCTTCACTCATCTGCTATGTCTTCCTTCATTGGCCTGCTGAGCGTTTTTGCTCCATGGAGGACTAACATTTCTAACCAACAAGATTTTCCTGGGATAAGAAACTGTAGCATTCATTTCTAAATTAATCTGTTATTTCAAAACTCTTTTTGTTTTAAGTTCAAGCAGCACAACCTACTATATTTAAGAAGTTCAGCAGTTTGCATCATGTTTCTGAACGGCTCTACTGCTGCGTTTGAATTTGTCCCATCACTGTTGAGCTTGTGGTGTTAGCAAAACAAGAGAGCTGCTGGGATTCGCTCATTTTTGTGCTGAGCGACCAGGCTAAAAACAGACAGTGGTATTTATGAACATTTCAGAATCACAATCAGCAGATCTACCAGAAGTGCCGGAAAAGAGGAGCAAAACACTGTGTTTACAGTAAGATTTATTACACACATCCTGGCAATGCCTAAAAGACAAACAGCATTTAAGAGGTAGGTCTGAAATGACGTCTATGGATTCAGTAGAAAGGATCAGCGGTGACTGCAGCTCTGTGCGGTGACAGGCGACACCAAAATGAATGGCAGGAAATAGACTTAACTAGATTTAAGACTTAACTAATGTTGAAGAGCTGTTTTTGACTATTTTTCTTTGCCAAGCACATAAGAAAAGCTAAGTTTGAAGCATGGGACTCATCATTTTGATCGGTTGTTGATCTCCAATAGCCAGCGCCTACCTCCTGATGAAAGACGCTAGGGATGGCAAATATATAACAAGTTTATAGGGACTGGAATTAGAGCTTGTAATGGTCAAAAAACAAACATTTGGCTAGACAAGCTCTAGTACCAGTTTACCACTGGAACTGGTTCGATGAAAAGACACAAAAGCACAGGTGTGTCACTGGATTAATGTGATGTAATCAAAAGAAGTGCAAATAGTTCACTACAGGAGTCTTCACAGAGCTTTATATACACGCAGCAGCCATGTTGAATCTCCACTCAACGTTAGCCACAATCTCAGACTGTGTTTAGATACTTAAGTGCAACATTTTTAAAAATAAAGAGGTAATTTACCTGAATGGAGGATGATGCCGCTGTCAGTGTCGCTGATTTCTCCAGTGACTTCCATGTCAGTAGATCGACTTCTTGTTACTGGTTTTCACTCTGAGGGAACGACACCAGCCCCACCATGCCCTGTGAAGAGCACAGCCAGATAGTCAGTTTAAGGTTTAATTAGGGCTGGACGATAATTCAATAACAACATATATAATCGAATGATAGACGTATTTCAATGATAGAAAAATAATGGTTCAATAGAATAACAGTTTGCCTTCCTTTTGCATTTTAGCCATGTAGGTTAATATTACAGTCATTACTTCCTCCCCGCCAATCACAACGCAGACCCAGGAATCAAGCCCCACCCCCTTCATGGAGTTCAGAGAGTAAGCTTTGTTTTTCATTTTTTAACAAACTTACAGTTTTGGCAAAAAGATGGTTGAATAAAGGGACGAGTTTGAAATCAGTATTTGTGTGTTCTGTATCTAAAAATAGGTCGCCAAGCAAAAGCATAAAATGACCAGGGCTGCACTTAAAATATGTTTTGAATTTGTTGATAATTATCAATATAGATCAATATGATTTATATTTTATCAATATGCTTTTTTTTTTTCTATATCGCCCAGCCCTAGGTTCAATTACAAAAAATTTACCGAACAATGAAAAGTCATTTGAGGAGTAAAAAATATTTCTCATAAAAAACAGACTTTTATGCGTATATAAATTGTGTAAATACTTGACCATACAAAGTTATGCCATGGTTGTAAACAGCAACAGTCACAAAATGATAGTTTTCCTTCAAAATGGTCCTAAAAAAGTGCTGAAGGGACCAAGTTTCTCCGGCTTAATGGAGAATAGAGTAACACGGCGCAGCCCCTCCTGCTGAAAACTGCTGACCAGCCGACTGAAAGAAGGCCGCTTCTAGGGTTGGGCAAAATATCAAGATTAAAAAAATATCGAGGTTGTTTTAAAAGAGATAGAAGATGAGACTGCTCTGTTTATATCGAGACGGTCTATGTATATTTTAAGTATGTTATTATTATACTTTTAAGTATCCCAGTATGTTATTTTTCAGTCGTTTCTCACATTTTTCAACAGCTGTCATTAAAAAAAAAAAGTAGCTGTGAGACATTTGGGATGACACTGAGTTTGGGGGGATGCCTTTTTATAGTTACTTTATGAAAAGAAAAACATATCGAGATAAATATCGTATATAAACTAGTCGGCATGTTACGAGCGACATGTCTGTAACACAGGGGACTGCAGCCTGGTTACCCACATGGACAGCCTGACAAATGATCCTGCTAACATCAGCTTGTTATACTAACGCTGTTCTGCATAGAAATCACACATACTTGAAGACTACTTCTAAATTTAGCTAGTGTTTGTTCTACATTTTCGCAGAGGTTGAGGGTTGAAAATAGGGCTGGGCGATAAATCGATTTAATCGATTAATTCGAATTTACAATTCTTTAAGATTTCATTTTTGGAAAATCTGGATTTTATTTTGCCAATACAGTCATTGGGTTTCCATGAAGAGAACAGCATGTGATGCTGAATATATGTTTAGGCAAATGTATTGTCAAAATATTGTTATGTGGAAACTTTTTTTTTTATCATAATACGAGGTACTTCATTTACTTTTTTTTTAACTTAGTTTGAAGTTCACAAGTGCAGTGAAGCCTGTTCTTAGCTCAATGTGTAATACCACTAGCAGCAAATGTTTTGTTATATTTTCATTGTTTATGATGGCACGGCTGCCATCTTGTTTTACAAGCATGTTTCACAGCTTGTTTTTAGTTGCACTTTGAATTCAGGTCAACTCCCTGACGAAATGCTTGACATAAAAAGCAAGGTATTAAAATAATTTTGTTAATTTCTTTTTATGAAACAAAAAAGAGGAAAAAAATCGATTAATCGGATTTGGTATCATAAAATCGGAGATTTATTTTTTAATCCATATCGCCCAGCCCTAGTTTAAAATAAATGTCAGACAAAACATTATTCTAACTGTATTAATGTTAACGCGGTATATTTTCAGCAGGAGTCTATCCCTCTATGAAGACAAATCCACGATTCACACATATTTAAATTAGAAGTACAAGTCAAGATCCAACATTGTAAATAACTACAAAGCTGAAAAGATGACAAATGTTCCCTTATTAAGCCCATCGCTGGACAACAGGCGGGTAGCTAAGACAAACAACATTAACATAATGTACTTTGCCGACATCACCCGCCATTACCTAATCCTGTGACCTGTTGCTTCAGTGATTCAGGTGTGACGTGCCTCTTTCACCTCACAGACAGGTGTAGTCAGCGTCTCCAACAGCGCGAGCGCACCAACAAGTTGCTCTGTCTAAAGCGCTTCCTGTGACTGCCTGTCTAACGCGCTGATGACGTTTAGCTGAGTCCATGTAATAACTGGCCCGGCACATAAATCCACCTGATGTCAAAGAAAAAGACCGTGAGGCCTGTTGGTTTGATTATTAACAGGGAGGATGGAGGAATGTGACGGTGATCGCATTCCAGCACACAGGAGACGGTCACTCAGGCTAACAGCAGAAGGCTCCCCTGCTGCTTTCTCAGAGATAAGCTCCTATAGACTAATGGTCCTTGCACATGATGACACCGAGGAACACGCAGCAATTATTAAAATGTCTCTCTTTATCATCCAGAACATGACAAGCAGATGACAAACTGCCTCCCCTAATCTTGTGACTTTGAAATGCTTCCACAATCAAACCACAGACACGCAGCTGCTGTCTCTGCTGAATTTAGGGGAAAACACTCATGGACAAAAAGGCTAAAAGTCGAAAATTACTCAGCTGAGACATTAAAATCTAATAAATTAACATGAATTTAAGAAAAAGTTATTTGGAGAAAAAAATTTAAAAAAGATTCTATGATATCTGCAGCTATGAGAAATGAGACATGGGGAAAAAAATTGTATTTGAATTTTGATCAATGTGTTAAGACAATAACTCAGAGTGTAACAAAGGAATATTTTAGTATAAATTAGATTATAAACAGCATAGAAGCAATGCTGATCAGTGTAGGATTAAGTAAAAAGCTTTGGCATTTATCAATAAGCGTATTTCCTTAAAAATAGGACCTTTATTACCAACAACCGCAATGTGTTTTCAGAACTAAAAGAGTTTATAAGTCTATAAGTTTATTTTTATGCTGAGTTAAAATAACTTAGTGGAAAATTTTAGTAAAAGAAAGCACAGGAAAAGGGTCAGTTTTGATCTTGACAAACTATTTAAACAAATAATCTGAAATAATGTTTCAACTCCCGGTTCAAACCAGCATCACTTCAATCAAAACGGTTAAATACCCACAACAAATCCCAGAGCTCCGATCATCTGTCTTAGAGGAGCTGAAGTTTCATACTTTCTGGATAAAGCTGTGCTAAACAGGAAATCTAGTCATTTCTCTAGTCGTTGCTTTAAAATGACTGAAGTTGCCTTTTTAATTTACAAGAACTTGAACGTCCGAAGCGGTGGGAAACCCTACATGTTCTTGTGATGTCTGAAGAACGCAAGGTGTTTGAGAAACGATTTCTCAGACAAGGTTAAAACTAAACACCATTTCTGAAGCATAATTACTTAGAAAATCTTTATAGTTTTGCTCCCAGAGGAGAAGTACATAAACATATATCCAAACAGCTATGTGATATAGCAACCTTTAAAAAAAAAAAAGAGAAATCCTCAAACATGTTTTTTTTTTTTAAACAGTTCCTCAGGGAGTTCCTGCTAAACATCAACTTGAAACGTACTTACTTTGAGGTAAATTCAAGAAAAGCCGCCAAAACCAAGGAGAAGAGGTTCTCCTCCTGAGAATCCGTGACTTGAATGTAGAGAAAAATGTGAGCGGTGTGGAGTCTGGACAGGAATGAGCGTCTCGCCCACTGAGAGCGGCGCTGCTTTCTGGAGAGGAGTGGCCGCATGCACACAGAGGGCTGAGCGCTTTAAACACGGTGTCATATAACCCAACTCGCCTGGCAGAGCTTGAAACTGTGTCAACAACAATGACCAACACGCCGAGGAGTCACACCTACCACGACCCTCTTATCAGCGCGCCGACACACCGGTGGCAACTTGGATGGAAACAGTCTTTCCTTTCAGAATCGTGATGTTTCTAGTGAAACCAGGGTATATATAAGCCTTAGGAATAAAATGACCGACAATTATTAAAGGAGTGAATTAGCTAGTCTTCAGAGAAACAACACAAACGTTAGATTTGTTAAAAAAAAAAAAAGCCTTTTCTTATGTAATATTGCTCCAAGTATGTTGATTTTTAACAAGTCATCTGACCTAGAAGTAACGCCAATTGGTTCCTGTACCGACTTTTTCACGGGCACCGATTTGAGGAAAAGATTGCACATTAACTTTTAGTGATGAAAAAAAAGCCAAATTTTCTTTAATCCAGCAAACGTTTCAGCTTCAGAGCTCCAAATTACGGCGCAGTAGACTTGGGATTCTGACTAGTAATGCTTGAACTTACATGAATTCTTCACTAGTCAATAAAACAGGGTTCTAATTAAAATCAAACTGTATCAAAAACATTTAACTAATTTTTAACAATTTGTTTTTTTAATCTTTGGTAAAAAAAAAAAAAAAAAAACAAATATGCTTTATCCGATTCCATTTTTGTAATTTACTTTGATTTCTAAAGGAGGACCTGAACTTGAGGACTGATTTGGGGCCACTACCCCTCACCACCCCCGTAGTGAACCACCGCTTCAATGATTGGTTTTAAAAGATGATTTGACTTTAGAAGTTATTCTAAACATTTTTTTTACTACAAAGATGCAGATATCAAAGTTAAGGAATATTTGACTACTGCCATCTCCTGGTTGTTGATCAAAAGGATTCCTACAAGTTTCAGTAATATAAACTTCAGACTTTTATGATAAGTTAGATTTAAGACCTACTTCCTGAATTACATAAGAAAGGTAATAAAAGCAGACTTTGCCTTCACACAATTATTCACCCTTTGACACAGTTGGACTTAAAATTATAATTTTTTTTATTCCAGCAAGATGTTTGTGTCTAATAGGAAATGAGGAAATGTAAAAGGAAAGAAAAACCTTTCCTGGTTTTACGCTGATCAAATGCTTCCTATAAACGGGTGACCAGCGTTTTGCATGTTTCCACTGGTCATTTGGTGATGAGGTTTAGGTCTTTGAGGTAGGAAGGGCTCCTCGTCATCGGCCTAATCTTTAAGTTAGGACTCTGATTTGGCCACTCCAAAATGTTATCACTTCCACTCACAAGAAGCATATTGGCACAAATAAAAGATTACTTAAATTAAAATCTGTCAGGGTTTGCTCTTTTTGGGTTTAGCCATATTTAAAATAGTTTAACTTGCTTAATGACTAAGGTGAGTTACATTTAACTAGGGCTGGGTATCATCTAGGATGAGCCGATACGATACGATTCTCGATATAGCTCAGCTTGATTTGATTTGACTCCAATATTGATATTTATTACTTTCAAATTAATGCTCAAAGTCATTCAATCAACAAATCCAGCCAAATATTATATTTATGTTCAATTTATTGAATACTGATATATTAACAGGAAAATAAAATGCATTTGGTTCAATGCGTTTAACGTATCACAGGAACCAAAAATGCGTCCAAACGTCAGATTTTAGGGACAAAGGCGCTTCTAAAATCCTTACAGCCATTCCTCAAATTTGTCTCGCTTGCACTTCCTCGCTGTGAACAGTAACGCTGCACTGTAATAACGCCCCCTAGGGGTTGGGAGGTATATTGATATTGAAAGCCAGAATATCGATATTAAATAGTTTTAAAAAACATCGATATTAATCTTTGTATCGATTTTTATGCACAGCCCTATATTCAACTGTCTCAACTTTGGTAGGAGCATTTTTTTCAATGATGCCACGTCAGCCCTTTGCGTTTCACCTGCGGTCTCTTACATCAACACTTCTGAACAACATACAGTTTCCTGATCATTACTGACCAATGACAAAATCTGCTTTCATTTAAATATATACAGTCTCCCATGACAAGCAAGCTGACAATGGGTAGGATAGCAGGAATGTTTTGATTTTAATAGCCAGAATGTGAAATAAAACAAATAATTATTTGGTGTGTTTGCAGGGAAGGCTCAAAATCCAGTGATTAAACACTTTCAACATACTTTTTTGCAGCCGTCTTGATTTGTACTCATTGTAAAATGCAATGAAGGAATAAATGCAGGAATGTAATAAATCCCAAATGACCAAATACAGAAAATCTGGACACATTTAGGACTTTTTAAACACCCGCAAACCATCTTTACAGCAACATAATTCCTTAATAATCATCTCAAAAACGCTCCCACTTTCAAGCCTACTTTGAGAACGCCAGCACAGAGGATGTTTTGTGGCCTGTCATGTAAAAACACATGGGGCAGCAAATGGCAGCGGGAAGTCCGCATGATTTAAGGAGACTAACAACACCTGCTCTGCCACCGCGTGGCTTGAATTCATTCTGAATCTACACATTCATTTGGGCTTTCCAGGAATGTTGGGGCTTAGACACGTAGCAAAAGGTCCAGCAATTCCCAGACACTGGAGAATCGGCTCTCAAATGACATGGCACAGAGGAAGCAGCAACAGCTTCGTGTCGTTTGGGCTGAGGAACCTTTGCCACATTTAGCCTTGACGGTGTGAAAACAGCTAGACATCAACCGTGACAAACAGTAGCGCTGCTTTTTTTCCCATGCTAAGCCAACCGAGATCATTTCTGAGCAGAAATCTTAATCAGGTGGCCTGTGTTTATTTTGAGGCCGTCTTGTGGATCACAAAAAGCCCAGAGTACAAGCAGAAATAGAATTTCTGTTTAAAAAAAAGTTATAAAATGAAGACTTCCTCATTTAAGTAAAACTGAAATGACACAATCTAAAAATGAGACTTTTAAAAATGTGTTCACACGTTTTACAACAAAAATGAAGGCTACAAAAAAAGGAGACTTCAATAAACTTGATGATGACAGGAAGGAAAGATTGTAGGAAAGGAGAAAAGGCAATCTTGTCCATCCAAACCAGAAGCAGCATACTGTATAAACACGCTGCAATCCAAGCAGTCAGATAAGCCTAAATGAGGGAAGTGCTGTCATACTAATGAATGATGAACTGTTCTGGCCATGGGAAACCACAGTTAATGTTTTACAGAACTGTGGGAGATAGCCGAGACGTGAGCCATCGTTTAAAGCTTTACTTTAAAGCAAATTTATAATACAACAATAGCCGTCGTCTGATGACATAAAGAGAAATCAAACAATTCCCACAATCCTGCAGCCCAACACAAACATCCATCGGGTACTGTGGAGGTAACCGGCTACAGGATGTCATGGGCAGTTTATATAAACCAGAAGTCCCTGAGCGACAGGGAGACGTTTTGTGTAGGCTACACAGCAGCTGGGAAAACAAATTCCTTAAATACTGGAGTCCCTTTTTAAGTTCATGGTTAGATGTGGAGCCATCGAGTGACAGAGGATCCCACTCAGAGCTGCTGCCTTCTTTCTCAGCACTTCTCCTGTGGTCAACTTCATCCGTATGAGACGCCGACGAAGATGTGACAACAAACTAAACATAGATACCTCAGCTGTACACTGCAGACAGTTCTGATCCTGTGAATCTACGATGTAGAAGCGTTAGCCTTAACACATGAACACTAGTCGACACATGGAGAAATGAAGGTTTTGGATTAAGACGTTAACCTGGGTTAGGGAGGAGGGTCACGCCACAGCCACACCTCTAATTACTCACCAGTTTATTTTTACCCACCTCAACCATCCATCGCAGTTTGCCACGTTCCTTCGACCACACCCCACCATATCCTCAGCAGGGCATTCCTTCATCCGTTATCTCTTCCTGCTTTTCATCTCATTTCCCTCATCCATCTTCCCCTCATTCTTCCGTTTTATTCACTCAGATGTCCTAAACCTTCATCTATCCTCTAGGTTTCATGTAGGGAGTCCTAATATGGCTCAGGAAAAAAAATCCAAAACTGTACACCCCTAAAATGAGTCTTGTCCTCCCAAAGTGAGTATAAAGGTTTATTGAAGAAGTCCCACCAGAAGTTGTTGGTCTGAATTCTTCATCACTGTTGTAGTGTAGTCCTTGCTAGTGAAGTAACCGTATTTTCCTGACTATAAGTCTCACACTTTTTTTTTAATGGTTTGGCCGATCCTGCAACTTATATATAAATTTTAAATGTTAATTCATATTGATCAACATGAACCAAGAAGTAAACATTATCGTCTAATCGCCACAAGAGGGTGCTCTAGGCTTGTGAAAACTATATGCTGCTCTTGTACCACTACTTAAAGCATTAACTTATAGACAACAAAGACTGAACACATGTTTGTATGTTGTTTCACAGTTTCAGTATGCATTGATGCAGCGGAGTGTGGTGTAGCTTGAAGGGCCCAGACCGCGACAGAACTCCGTTATTGGGCTCTCCATGAATGTATGAGCGGCTAGCGTTAGCTTACAGGTCTGTTGTCCGGGCGGTTTACAACTTCGCTGATGCACCTGAGCTTTATGTTGCTCTGAAACATCCGTGTTGTACTGTTAGCTTAGCGCGTATCACCGGTACGCTCAGCGGTAATTTTATTAGCGTAATTTTGACAACTTTCATCATAACGGTGATGAAATACGCTGACAAGAACCTTCCCGTTGAAGTTGCTTGCTGGCAATGCTAATTTACCCGATTCATCTTCTCAGGTATCTTCCATATTTTTCAGCTGGTTGTAAATGCCGCTGTGTAATTTAATAAGTTTTCTTACCAGATTAAATGTCAGTCTTTAGTCTCGGATTGGAGGAAATAAATGTCTAAATAAATGCATATAGTCCGGTGTGATTTATAATCCAGTGAGGATATAGTCATGTGCATTTTATATATGTTTCCCCCTCTTTATAACAAATTATTTGACTGATGCGACTTATATCCCGGAGCGACTTGTAGTCCGAGAAATACGGTACTACTGAAATGGTATAATAGAAAGTACTGATGCTCATAACCTATTATCTGATAACTCAATCCCAGCAAAGTTGTTTCATGATTGTTGTTAAAGCCCCAGTGTGTAAGATTTACATGCTGGTGCATCATCTAGAGGTGTGCTAAATGACTTACTAACAACCCCGCCATTAAGCCCGTACTAACTACAACAGAAGCCGCGGCGTGTCAATGTCATCATGTCCTCCGTGTATTTGGTACCAAGCTACTGCTAATAGCTAACAGCTATCGTGTGAAATGGTTTTTGGCACTGTTGCCAAGTCCGGTTATTATAAGTGACTTTCGGCTTGTTTCTTTCTAAAGTCGCTTGTTTCGTAAGTGGCAGGGTTTTTTGGGCTTGTTTCTGAACATGAAGTTGTTTATTTGGGGTATAATATAAGCGTCTATAAACACAAGTTATACAGAGACGCGCTCTCGCTGCTGCCCTACGGACACTGTGAACCGTACACACATACGCCGTGAGAGGGAGACGAACAAACCGTCTCTACCACGAACACAGAGTTGCTGGATTACACTGCCCTGTTTCTAACATAAAAGCCAAAAACACAAAACTTCACTGTTATATTGGATTAACTTACCTGTCCAGCAGAAAGCCTACAACCTCAGCACTGCCCTGCTCTCTGTAGAGAAGGAAAACTAGAGATGGCAGTCCAGTCCAACTTAGCCACTCTGTCACGACATTTGGGGACTTTTCAGACCCCACTTGCAGCTTTTATTAAAAAAAGCGACCAGAAACAAATCTAGAGACTTTTCTCTGTGTTTTGGAGGATTTAGCAGCTTCACGTGAAAGCAGCAGTCTGCCATTACTGTCTCAAGACAGCTGTTTGAGCTGTGTGTGGCGTTATCCCTTATTCCCGTACTCTACACATTATCAGGGTTTGTAGAGAAATAACTCTTAGAATATTATTTTTATTTAGTGACATTCAGGCCTGTCATGGCTGGTCAAAGTAATCAATACTATAATAAGCCTTATTTTTATTTATTGCCAGTTTTAATTGTAGTAGTAATTGTCACTTACAACATACTATATACTTACATAGACCTTAAACCTTTTTTGTGGCATTTATCAAATACCAAATTTGTATGATAAATAATGAAACTTTTAATTTTTGGAGAAAACTTAGTTGAAAAAAGTCCCTAGTGATAATTTGAAGCCTAAATAGAGGTAGAAGCCCATGTTTGACAAACAGCACAGTCCTTCTGTGGCATTATTTTGTATTTTTTCTAAAGGCTTGATAATCACAAGGAAGCCAACGTTTACACTGTCAGTAAATTGGGCCGTGACTCAAAGAAGAGCTGAACCTTGTGATAAAGACCGTCAGTTCTTAAAAAAAATGTCTTCCTTTTAACAACAACAAAGACATATTTGGTCTTATGTTTCCATGCAGCTGGACAGCATTTATCTTGACCAGTTAATAAAAAAGCAGGACTTAGCAACATATGTACTTCACAAACCCTCAACCTTCTCAAACCTGGTACTACGGTCATTTCTGTCGTTAAAGTTCCTGATTTAACCTGATGTATAGTGTTCACATTGTCACCACTCAGTTATTCCCCACTGAACGACTCAATCACTCATGTATATTTTGGCAACACTGATATCTCTGGCTACCGACGTACCCCCACTCGAGGTATGCAAGTTTAAACCGAGTGGGGATACTCAGCATGCGTTTTTAATGACCGCCCCACTGACAGGTCTGTGAAGTTGGTGGGGGGGGGGGGGGTTAAGCTTCTTGCCCCCAGGTCAGAGCTCAGGAATGCGTAAACGGCAAAGATATTTCCTCGCCCAGAAATCACAAGCTAACTAATCAGACTGCTGCAGGGTAAAAAGGCTTTTCCCTACCTGAAACTACGGCTACCTTTCAATAATCAATGCTGCAGATATTTGCTTGGAGGGCCGGATCAATGCACAGACATCCTGGAACAACGTGGATTCAACCTAGGGCTAAACTTACTTTCCTCTTTAGGAGAAATGATGGAAATAATTTGAGATCGGACTTTCACCTGTGCATCTCTGCTCCTCCTTTACCGCCCGCCACAACGTTGAAGCCTTGCACCACACAACTTTACAAGAAATTGCCTAAACTGTCAGTTTGTTCACACAGAAAAGATGATTTTCAAACCTCGGCGGCTTGTGGTTTACTTGAACTTTTTCGTGCCCGGCAGCTTGCAATCAAAGAGGATGTTGTAAGCTTTAAACTTCTCTGTCCACTCTGTGTACCCACAATGTGTACTGTCCAACTTCTTCTCTTCTGCTTTATGATCAGATGAAAAAAAGACCAGAACTCCAACCAGTGCGAGGGCAAATCGACACAAAGATGTTGTGATTGCGTCAAGCAGAGTAAGTCACTCTCCATTTATGGTTGTTTGACTTCATGCACACACTAAGATGATAGATGCCATGATAGCAAGGATACAGCTCAACCCCCTTAAACTCTAGGGTTTTACGTATTTCTGTGGGCGTACTGCTATAAATATATTCTTCAAAACATCCTGTGTTTTTGGTTTTATCTTTGTTTAATAAATGACATCGATGGTGTGCAGTTTTCTACACCTGACATTAAATTTAAATTAATTTATAATCTACTACTACTACTACTACTACTACTACTTTCAAAAAAGTATGATAAAACCAAAGCAATTGCAATTAAGTCCAACACAACATCCACTTTTTTAGCCCTTAAATAATTTTTTTTTTGTGTACTTGGAGTCTCAAGGAGTGCAGAAAATTTGAATGTAGTCTCTCAAGGTGCAGCGTAGTAGGGCTGGGCAATAAAAATATTTAATCGATTAATTCGTGTTTACATTTTTTTAAGAATACATTTTTGGAATTTTTTTCCAATTTTTTTCCAAATTATTCATTGGGCTTCCGTGAACAAATCAGCACGCAATGCTGAATATATGTTTAGGAAAATATATTGTCAAAATAGTGTAAAAGGAAACTTTTTTTTTTTTACCGTAATGCGAGGCATTTTAATTTACTCATTTACTTATTTTTGTTAAACTTAGTTTGAAGTTACACAAGTGATGTGAAGCCTGCTCTTAAAAGCAAGTTTTTTTTAAATTAATTTCTTTCATTGCTTTTTATGAAAAGAAAAGTAGGAAAAAAGAAATAGATTAATCGGATTTGGCAAAGTAAAATCAGAGATTTTATTTCAAAGCCATATCGCCCAGCCCTACAGCGTAGATATCTTTAAATTCTGTTTGGGTCATATTTCTTAATCTGTTCAGTTTTCTTTGTTATCCATTACGTTTTTTGAACAATTGCATCAGAATATTTGCTGTGGAGCTGCTAGACAAGGTCACTGAAATCTGCCAATTTTACTTTTTTCATTTCGATTTTGTAGTCCAAGCTGAAGGATGCTGAAGCTACAAGTGGATAGGTGAATTATTAACCCACATAATTCATTACGCTGTCCCCCAGCATGCTACAAAAATGGCCGAACGAGTGGAGTGGAACGCTCTGTGACCTGAAGGGGGAGGGGGGGGGTGGGGGGGGGGTGAAGTGCCTCCTTTGCATTTAAAGAGACAGCACCAAAACGAGTTGCTTTCAGACGCACCTCAGAGTAGAGGTAGAAGAGGGGCTGAGGAGCAACAATGACGAGGAATTCAGACCAAAGCATTGCAGTTCTGCTTTATATAGACCACAGCTGAATGGCTTCAATGTGAAAAGGAAGGTGTTAAAAAGCACGATATGTCCCCTTTACAGCGGGGAAATAAAAGTGGGAAGGTGATGCTGGAGCATTATTTATTTACCGCGGTGTAGCTTCTTTAAGCGCTCCTGTGGGTTTCAAGATACAACATTGTAAAAAGGGTTATGAAACTAACATTTACAGAAAAAAAATAACTATCTTCGTTAATTTAACACAAACCCTTTTGTCTCTTGAATGCTTAACTGGCAAGAAACAAGAGCTGTTTCTATTAAGCAACAGATGGCAGACTTCCTGTCTGAGCAGATAGCCTGACTAATTAACTCGCTAAATCCACATTCTGTTCGTCTTACTCTATGGAGAACTTGTAGAATAGGCCACTCTGAGACAGCATTTTATCAGATACTTCTCACGTTCTGCACGTTGAATACACATTACTAAACTCAGGAGGAAGGTACAGAGTTTTCCTCTGGAAACACAAACGGTACAAGCATTCAGTAACCCCAATAAGCAACTAGTACAAGATGAACAGACAAATTATACATTTTTCATTAACCAGTCTGGTTCTGTGATAATTTATTCTCTTTCAGCCAGAAGGATACTAAATTTGGCACTGTCTTTGCAGTTTTCAATTAACCTTTTTATAACCAACTTTTTAATTAACTGTCTTTATTGAAAAGCCTGTTTTTATACGAATTACTGTTTTTCTATCTATGTGAAGTTACGGGTGAGTGCAGTGGTCGCTGGTGCAGTAAAACTCTGTCCAAGGCAAAGTTCTCCGAAGGGAGACGGACGAACAGAGAACTCTTGACTTTGAGAGCGCCAAAAAGTGCTGCATCAAGCACTCAAAAACTAACATTTACATTTGCCGGTGTTTATGCCGTATGCTTGCTTAAGTCTATGTATCGAAAACAACAACAAACTGCTAGCAATTGATTGTTCCAGTTGTAATATTAGCAGATGCACAATACATTGAATGGCTGTCGTCGTCATAGTTTTTTTTAATACTCAATACTGGACTCACAATATATTTGGCTGTTATATTTAAAATGCAATACATTAACGATTTCTATATAATCGATATAATATGCCACTGATTCCCATACCTTCTGTAAGGAATTTAGTGAAGGTGATGCCAAAGCCTACAGAGGGTCAGAGAAACTCTGATAATGTAAATAAAGTCCCATGCCAAGCAATTTTTCACCACTAGGTGGAGCTTGAGCGCTGTCTGCAGACCAAAACAAGATGTGTCTCAAGCCACGCCTCTCTCTACCGCTTGTATCCCATTTACAAAGGATAAAAACACAGCACAACAGCATTACCTTTCAGAGGAACATGTCTAGTGAAAAAGTAAGTAACCCATAACTTTATAATGCTGTTAGCAAGAGAATGGGCGTGCTCTCCGTCATTTTGTGCCTGGGCAGTGGCATTTTATGAGCAGGAAGGGGCTAAGCCCTGAGTGGCAGCTGTTCACGTGCATGTACGTGTCCCAGCAATGTAAACAAGAGATTGGAGAACCACAAAGAAAGACAATGTGTGAGGTTTAACCATAGTCCATCTGAAAAGACACATTTAGTTCTTCACAAAACTATTTTTAGTTCTATCTAAAATAATGAAAATTTCACCTATAGCTCCTTTAAGTGAAGCAGTAAAAAGGAAACAGTGTTGTTTTTTTACGGTTTAGCACGAATGTCCAGCAAACACAACTGTATTTTATAAATTGCTTGCATCAAGAATGGTTTCCTGACAGAGCAGCAGAAGTGATGACTTAAATGGTATGGGACTATAAAAAGCAAAACATAGCTATGTAGATGTGAAAATGTCTAACCTCTGAATAACAAGTTTCATACTAAAAACACCTATTTTTCCTTCTTTCCATATCATTCTCTTTGGGAAACAACCTTTTAAATATAGTTAATGGAGCTGATAAGCGTGACAGTATTTCACTGATATGCTGTCACGTTTATCAGCTTTGCAAACTGTTATCTAGAAAACTGACTGGTATGAAGACCAGACTCTGGGATGACCCTTTTGTTTTTATACCAACTTGTCAGATGATGCCAGTCAAATTTCCTTTTGATCCCAGGATAACCCTCAAAGAACAGACCACCAGCCTAATCAGAGAAGCCACGAATGTACATAATGTAATCAGTCAGCTGCTGTTGGGCCGCAGCTTTAAAGAGCTTATCAAAGTTTACGGTACACCTTTAAGAACATTCCCCCCATCCAAAAGAAAAGAAAAGAAAAAAACGTCAACGTTTTCCTTTAAGTTACCACCATCCACGGAAAGCGTAATGGCTTTAACTAGCGTTTCAAACAAACAAAAAAAAATAAAAAATAAAATATGAACAGTGAAAACTTTTTTCCTCTTACCGCTGTAGCCAGTTAGCTTGCTAGCATCGCCCCTCAGCTACATCCATACAGTCCGCGCTCCATTGGCTGCTCGCATCCTCCCAGATTTCCCTTTCTGCTTTACAAGTTTCTATTTAACAATGCAACAAAAGCATTAAGAAAAAAAATCTCCGAGTGTCTATTTCAGCCCAAATTCCTAAAAACTGCGAAACCTCCCCAAGCTTTAAGCTAAATCCAGTCCCCAAACGCAGCCGTTGTTGAATAAGAAACTCCACGAGCTCAGTAAAGTAAAGCAATGCAGTGTTGCCTTCACGTACGGTCGAAAACGAGCAACAATCAACAAGCATTCACCCGACTGCTCTGTTTTGATCGGAATGATATGATCACGCGGCAAAATAACTGGTTGGAAATAAAAGGGAAACCAACCACATCCACGCACATTTACTATAAAAAAGATCCCCGTAAAGTTTTATTATTTATATTCCTTCGCTTGAGTGGGGTTTGTTTCTGAGTTGCAGTCCAAGTGTAAATAACAAGCAAACAAGAAGAAAACACGATTATAATCTGGTTCATGGTTACTTGACCACCTGATAGAGCTTTAATAGGCCTGCATCTTTTTTTTCTCCTTTTTTTTACCAGCCGGCGAGAAATTACTGGTTTATCGTGAGCTTGTGAACGCCCCACAGGTTCGTCGGTGGCGTGGGCAGTATCCCAAAGAGTGCCTCGAATGCCTCAATGTTTTAAATGATCAAATAGATTGAGTTGTATATTTGATTCCCATTGACATTGTACTCCCTTTTAAAGTCCTACTTCTTAAAGTCAGAATTTCGACAGCCATTATTTAAACGTTCAACATTATAATTTGGGACACAGATATAACAAAGTAAAAATATTTAAAACAACAATTTAGACTTTTAGTGATAAGTATGAGACCAAAAGAATTTGAGGAGGAAAACGAATGTCTCATTTTGAATTTTGTATTATTTCCTAATTTGAGTTGAGATTTACACTTTGTCATTTTTACCAAATGTCATAATTAAAAATTATGGCACCGAAAGTCATTCTCATGAGAGCATAAGAGAATTTCACAGAAAACGCACATGATGTGATGTTATGCAATAATGACATGATGTGTAAATGATGCATTAATGAACTTTATGAAAACATCCCCAAACAACAAACCCTTTAATGCACCGGGACTGTGTTTTTCAGCCCATCCGCTAGAGGTCAGCATAGCATTACAGGGACCTTCAGTCGTGGCTTTTGCTACCATCCACATGGACCATGGTTTGTCACTGTGATTAAATCCACGATTAAAAATAAAGAATTAACAGGAGTAGTGGACAGGGATTTGTAAAAACAAAACAAACAGAAACAATTTCCAAAAAATAAATAATATAAACAAAGGATAGTTGTAATGTATTTATTGGTATAGCTTACAGAATTTGTTTTGTAAATATATTGAACGTCACAAAAGAATTAACAAAACATGTGGTGCTTTGTTACTGCCAAATGTACTTTCTTATAACAAATCTCTTGCATATTTTCACATTTAAGCTGTTTTAGATGCAAAACCTCAGTAAATATGACCTTTTATAAGTGTTGGCTACACATGCATTTTGAAACTGACATATTGGTAATGTGTCATTCAAAGGGCTACCAATGCTAAACTATGAACTAGAAGAATGAGAATTCACCCTAACTCTATGTAAAATAAACACATTTTAATGCTTTATTTTAGATAGTAATTTTTAAATCTATATAAATACAAGTGGGTTTATAAAGGAAGAGCAACAGAATGAAATACTATTTTAGACGCAGCTCACTGGTGGTTTGGACTATTTGTAGAACAAGCTCAGGCACCTCATGTGGTCCTTGAGGACTACCTGGTGCCCGCAGGCACTGTGTAGGTTACTTATCAGAGTCTAGAATACTTGTTTTTTAAATCATGCAAAATTCATGAATTCTGGATTAAGATAAAAAAAAAAACATAATGATGACACCAAAGTCAGAAGGAGGAGGTTTCCTTCCATTCAGTCTTTTTTTTTTTAATAATGATGATGATGATGATGGTAAAAACAGCTTAATGCTTTAAGGAACAGACATAAAAAAACATCAATTACATAATCCATGTATGTTAGAGGAAAAAACAATAAAGTGAACACTGGAGTATAGATATGATGGAAAAAAAGTGTGATTAAGTGTGAATAATGTATAAAATACACCACAAACCGTTCATACTGGGAAGTAAAATAAAAATTATAGCACCTTTAGTATGTGTGGTATATTTAAAAATCTTCCTCTACAAAAATGATCTGTATCGTAGTAGTGTCAATATGACACATCTGATGTCACACCAACACTATTCTAAGTTACTGTAGACATACACGTTATCTTGCATTGCCGGGGTTTCACATATTCTTCCTTACAGTTGCGGAGTAAAGCGGACCCCCCTGGTCCCCCACCGTCTGTGCCACCGCTGGCCTCGTTTTTGTGTTTCTTGGGTTTCAGCTGAGTCTGCACGGATCAAATGCCGCTCAAGCAGGCTCGAGCTGAAGTTGTAAAGAACTAGGAAACCACATCAAGTTGTTTCATTTATTGGCTGCACCGTTGGTAAGATTGCAGTGTGAATGCTCTGCATCTTTGTGGTTTAACTGTGAAAAATGAATGCATGGTGCCAGCGACAGAATTGAGGACAGCTATTGTTGGAGCCCTGGCAACTTTGCAGAAGAATTTCAACAAGCCGGCTGACATTTTTCTTTTCGATCAACTAAATCTTTTGAAAGCACACTTGCTTGAGGAAAGCAATGACCAGAAGCAACTAAAAAGAACCTATGGGTTAAAAGTAAGAAGCAGAAACAGCAAGGAATCATCAAGTTGGCTAAATAGACTTATTAAATAAAAAATCCAGAATACTATAGGAGACAGAGGACTCTTATGCACAGAGAAGACAGACTACAAAGCTATCATTTGATTCGAACCAATTATTTAATATCATATTTAAAATTATCTGATTTAACTTTGTTAAGGCACTGACAAGACTCTGACTTAAGAAATTAAACATTTATTTGTGTTTTTGGCCTTTGGTCATATTAACATTTTAAATTTTAAATAGCTTCTGTGTTGGATGGGGATTCCCCCAGAAACCTTGGGCTATAGGGTACACTAAACCAAAATCAGGTAGGTAAACCACAATTTTGACAAACAAATAAAGAAAATCTTGATATTCCTCAGTATTTGGCTCAGATACTGAGTTTTCAACTTGTGATCTACAAATTACCAGTAAAAGAAACTTTTGACCCCGGTTGACTAGACTACATGTGGGTGGGATCTGGAACTGTGGTAGACAGGTTCAGATCTTATTTGGCACACTGAAACTGCTTTGTGTCAATTAGCAGTAAAAAAAAAAAAGATAAAAAATCATAGTGAGCAAACATTATACTTGGGGTTCAGCTATGGGGTAAGATAACTGCCATTATGAACATATGCGTAGGTGTCTGAATTTGTAAATGTACATAAATAAATGTGAATAAATTCAAGATTTGTATTTGTTCCATGTCAACTCATACACGTGACAGCAGATGTTTCATCAGATGCTTCATCTGTGAGAATACAAGTTTAGAAGTTATGAATATAAGTTACAAAGTTACATCTTCGTAACAATACATACAAGTACAAAACGCAACTTTATGGGTACAAAATTACAAATGTACGAGTACAAATCAGAAATTTGTAGTACAAATCTACAATCCATGTATTTTTGCCAGTTTTTTCCCTGCCATTCACTATATGCACGCGCGAAAGCAACAACAAAAAAACGCGTGTTAACGTCAAATAAACATACAAGCAAAATATAGAAAAATAAAGAAGAAGAAGAATAAAACTGAATTTGAATCTCATTACTGCCACCAACTGGTAAGGAGTATAAAAGATTCACTAGGGGTTGAAGATCCGTACTCATAAATAGGACATTTCTCAAATGGTCGTACAAGAAGAGTGTAAACTAAAATGGCAACAACCGCAATACTAATCATTTTGGAAGATGACGACGTCCCTGGAGCCTCATTTCAACATGCTTCAATCGAGAAACACGGCCTAGAATGGCTTAATCGTTGGTGGAAATGTAGAGGGCTCAAAATTAATGGAAACAAAGCAGTATTAGTAGAAAGGTGGAAGAGGCTGTCCTCTCCTCTCCTCTCTCACAATGGATTAGACCTAATGAGGAAACCCGCCGAATTTGCGTAGAATTACAGCTAATACTAAGAAATAAAAAAATATTATTACAGGACTATGTTTTAAATTTGTATAGGGCTTAAATTATTGCAAAAAACATAAAATTTAAAACAGAGAGTCCCACTCTCACACCAAATGGACACAATCGTCAAATCTCGAGTCACTCGAGGAGATACCAATGCAGAGGTGTTTTGTTGTTGCCATAATATGTCTGTTGAGGCAAGCGTTAACACTGTTTGTACGACCACAAGATGGCTTCGACGCATGCGGCTGCGCTGTTCTAAATGTAGTCATTTGACGTCATTTGAGGAATGCCCTATTTGTGATTTGTACTTGTTTGTATTGTTGCAAAGTTGTAACTTTGTTGCTGGTATTCCTAACTTCTAAGCTTGCATTCTCACAGACGAGACATCTGATGTCACATGTATGTATGAGTTGACAACAAGGAACAAATACAAATCTAAAATGTATTCATGTTTATTGACTTACATTTACAAATTTAAATGCCTACGCATATGTTGTAATCGACAGTTATTTTACCCCATATTACTCAAGGCTCTCTCTTTGGGGTCGTTTTATTCCAACATGCTTCTTTAGCCCGGACAAAATCTACCATCTATGGTTTTAAAATGTTGAGATTCATCAAACAACTGCCTCTAAATATGGGATTCTGGTATTTCTTAATGTGGCAGACGTTAAGAAAGTACCCCTATAAAGGACAAATGAAAAAAACAAAACAATACTGACATAAATAAATGAATACAGAAATATATAAATAACAAAAAAATGATGCAACTCATTAATTGTCTTTTCTTCGTTTATATTAATGTGTTAAAAATATTATGCGCATGAAGTCTGACTCTTGTAGGAAAGAGGAATCACCAACAAGCCTTAAATCACGTGTCACCTGTGGTATCAAGGTTTAATATTTTTATTCTTTTCTTCATGACCTGTCATCTACCACTACCTTCTTATCTTCTGCTGTTTTGCCTGTCCCTGCTTTCTACGGTTCGCTTGTTATCGTACCTACCTGCGCCACTGTGGCCTACTGCGGGAGTTAGGGAGTTCGTCCTGTAACTGGCGGGTTGCCGGTTTGATCCCCTGCTTCGACCGTCTCAGTCTCTGTGTCCTTGGGCAACCCGAATTGCCTGCTGGCGGTGGTCATAGAACCCGGTGGCACCGACGTATGGCAGCCTGGCCTCTGTCAGTCATCGCCAGGGCAGCTGTGGCTACTAACATGGCTCACCACCGTCAGGGTGTGAATGGGTGAATGACTGAACTGTAGTGTAAAGCACTTTGGGGCCGTCTGACTAGTTAAAGCGCTATACAAGTACAAGCCATTTACCATTTATCTTCGGTGAATCATTACCTCCCCCAGCCTATATTTAGTCGTCCTTTTTGCCTGACTTGCATCATTGCCCTACTGTCTTCTTGGGTCTATGGTGCAGGTAGGTCTTAAGAAATTAGTATATCTTTTTATGGATAATTTTATCTCCTGTAATTTAATTGAAAATGTTTCATTTAATGTATTTTGTGATGGTTTGAATAATTACACGGTGTGTGGCCTGTTCATTTTGATGACTGAAAGAAAATCCAAAATACAATTTCCAAGAATATACAATTTTTACATTTGACAAAAAAATAAATGAATTAATCACTAAATATATTCAGAAATGTTAGCTTATTGAAAAGTACCGCTATGTTCAGTACAGTAGGCACACCCAAAACCAATTCTCAGAATGCAAAATTAGCTTTCATCTGTAAAGACCGGTTTGGACCACATAGCAACAAACCGCATGCTGGCACTGGTGCTGGTTCAGGACTGGCTAAGCAAACAGAATAGGACAGTTATAGATTATGTGAAGCAGATACGTTTGTGTGCAGCAGCTCTTGAAACACTTCCTGCCTTTTGAATCTCTTGGGCAATTCTCTCAAGGCTGCATGCGTTTCTTTTTTTACTTAACTTTCCATTAAGATGCTTCTGTATATCACTGAGTGAACAACCAGCTTCTTTAACCATGACTTTGTGGCATTCCCGCCAGGCAACTTTCAAATATGTGTTATTTCTCCTACCCTGATCCTATAATATATGTGTTAAAGTACTTATTTAAACTAGTCTTATATAGTATTAACATTTTCTGAAAAGCTGACCTCGGGTTTTATTTGTTGTTAGGCACGATCATCAAAACTTCACCTCTGTTACGCATGACACGGTGAGAAACTGTAGAAAGAGCAGTTGGATGGAAATGTCATTTAGCGAGGTGAGTTCAAGTTCACACACATAAGATCAGAAGTGATGTCGCAGTGAACTTAGATTCCAGATATGAGTAAAGTGCAGACACGGAGCAGAGGGCACCAAGAACACTGTGGGAAAAATACAAATTGATCGTCTCACAATTGACATGCATAGAAACAGGCAGCTGAAGCATAAGGAAACTTTGATAAGATGTAAGAGTCAGTTTCTCACCTTTCATTTTGTAAGTGTCACATTGTCAGAACAGTCATAGGATTCTCATAGGGATTTATTTTAATCTGAAAAAACTTTCACCCGACCCTCCACCACCACCACCCCTCCAAATGTCACATAACATGTAAAAAAATGTAATTGACTTAACATTTTATGTTGCAAAGGAAACAAGTCCTGTGCTTGTAAGTGTTTTGTATGCAGATCATAATGTTATGTTTTGTATATCAGGTATAGACATAACACCACACAAATATACTGTATTGTGAGTTCAGCTGTTAAAGTTAGATCGACATTTTCCTTTCATGAAGGCGATAATTGTCAGACCCTGAACCTGACCTGATGAAACTCAACCAGTCAGAGCCAGATTAAATAATACAAAAAAAGGAGATAATTATAATAAATAAAAAGTCTGTTTTTGCATTAATGCATTTTCCGTCTTCTGCTCAGTTAACAGAAACTAGTGCGCTCGAGCTGGATGTTAAACTTGACATCAGCGGTAACTGGCAGTGCCCCTGCAGTGTGAGAGTGTGAATGCAAAGGTTGCCAACGGCTCTCATATTACAACTGAAACCATGGCAATAAATTTGCAAGCTGCACAGCTCTTTGTAAAACAAAGCAGCAAAATTTCCCTCATTTTAACAATTTCATTGTATCTGATCTGTAGCTTTCTGTCAAAATCAAGCAG
This sequence comes from Fundulus heteroclitus, assembly GCF_011125445.2. NCBI lineage: Eukaryota > Metazoa > Chordata > Actinopteri > Cyprinodontiformes > Fundulidae > Fundulus > Fundulus heteroclitus. The sequence goes on along the minus strand of NC_046380.1, from coordinate 26,624,435 downwards.
AAGTTTGTTTCAAGGAAGATCAACATTTACTGCATGAAATGTTTCTTTTCTTTTTTTATGTGTACAAGTTGTAGATGAGAGCTCCTGATTGGACGTATATAGTCATGTGCGTGCCAGGTACCAACTAATAAACAAGTGTGGTTTCTTTTCTTCCTGTCAGTGAAAAAGCTGTAACAAAACAACAACAATCGGACCCGTTGTAGAGCAGGATAGCATTTGTAGCTGTGTGGCAAACAAAGATGGTCGGCTACTTGTCGAAGCAGGAAACTGGGAATTTCCTGACCTTGCGACCAAAGGCTGGCATCTAACTTGGTTCTCTCTGTTATGAAACTCTTTGATTCATTCTGCACCACACCACTGAAAAAGCAGTGGGCATGTTTGAACATTTGAACTTTCTAGTACATGAACTTCTCTTTCATAATCGGGCAAATACGGGCCGATTCTGAGAAGCTACCTTTTAGCGTTGAGAGAAGTCTCGTGTGTGTGTGTGTGTGTGAATGCATGTTCAGTCGTACAGCAAGCTCTCAAAGTGGTGAACCTGTGGACTTCCTCTCAGGAGACCTCACAGCTGACAGATGTGTTTCTATAAAGTAAAACAGAATAAATTCATGCAGAATTTGTCACTCGGGGGGATTTTGCTGTCTGTCCACAATGGTCTCATGAGCCAATTCACAAAGAGGTAGAGTTTTACTGAGCCATCAGAAACTATTTATACCTGTTTCATTATTTATTTTTTTACATTAACTGACCTTACAGACGCAGTCTAAAATAAATTTGAGTAAAGGCATCTTTAAAACAACACACTGTATACATGTTTGCAGAAATTTCTGTAATCAACAAATATTATAAACCTCTAAAAATAAGTATTTGTCGCAATGGCTGTCAGATTTGAGCTGAGGCGAATCAGATTTCCTCTGTTCATCCTTGAGATGCTCCTGCAGTTTGATCGGAGTCAACCTGTGGTAAACCTAGTTGACTGGACATTATTTGGAGGTGCGAGACACTCGTTGGGAGAAGGTCTCACAGCTAATGGTGCATATCAGAGCAGAAACCAAATAATGAAGTCAAAGGAACCCTCTGTGGACCTCAGACTGTGTCAAAGCACGGACCCCGGGGGAAGTATGCTAGACGCTATATACGGGCGACTTTGAACATGCCGTGATCTCCGTTATTTGGAAATAGAAGAAGTTAGGAGGTTAGGACCCTCCTTGGATCTGGACATCTGCCAAAAATATGGCGGCGGCAGCAGGATGCTGCTATGTTATTTATCTGTGGCAGGAAGTGGGCGACCAGTCCGCATAGAAGGTAAGACAAACAGCATCTAGATATAGAGAGATTGTCTTAGAAAAACCTGCCTCAGAGGGCTCTGCGGCTCGGACTAAGACAATAATGCACTTTCAAACAAAACAAGGACCTCAAGACATAACAAGGGATGGCTTTAGTTGGCTCCCTACGTGGGCATGAAAAAGTAAAAAACAAAACAAAAAAAAAACAACGTATAGGCATGCAAAGCACGGGAGACTCAAGTAAAAACGTATAGACGAAATATAAAGTGTGAAAATATTTGTATACAATTAGAAAGAATTTAAAGAGGAGGACATAAATATAGGCAATGGCAAAAACTCTCTTTTACCTTTAAAGAAAATCATAAATAATTTGTTAATAGGTAAGTCAACTGCTCTTTAGGACAACATTTTAAATCAACTTCCTTGATTGAATTTTAGTGAGAAACAACCAAACAAACAGAAAAACTGAATTGAAACTTGTTGTTTCCTGTTGTGATCGACTGCATTGCTTCCACGCCGTCTCGTCAACTTGTTTTCAAACCATTATTTATCCTTTTTTTGTTTGTTTATGACACCTTTTCTCTCGTGTGATGGCAGGAAATCTTCACCGCCTCGAACAAAATACTTTACATCGAACCCCCCCTGCGTTTACCTGTCCTTTGGATGCACTTTGTATTGTGAAGGACACAGTACACAACATGGGTCCCCGCTGTGCGCAGAGTTCACACGGTGAACATGTCACATGAAAACCTAGGGCACAAAAAAATAAAAATAAAAACCTCAGGGGGTGGTCAAGACACTGTGGTTTTTTGTACTGTTTTTTTTTTTTTTTCAAAGAAAATTTGAGAAATGAAGTGCGCTGCTATTCGAGGGAAGCACAATGCGCCTTATCTTCGAAGCACACATTTTAAAATTGAGCATGTGACGATAATCCTAAATTGCGACAGACCTTTGTGGTCTCTTGGCAATTGTTTAAAGTGACTTTATCTTTTGTGCAGTAGGAAGACGCCTCTGTAAAACATGTCTGAGTCGATTTCGCAACTAGCGTTCTCTGTTCTGTATTTACAGTTTATCTGAACGATATGCTGGCAAATCTGAAGAGGTGAAATATGAATATAGAAGATTGAATATTCCTAATTTGGTTATTATCGCTATCACTTAATTATGATCGAATAACTGTACCATAAAAAAATATGACCAGATTTGCAGCTTTTGGGGCGATATGAAACCGAATGTTTCTGCTTTGATGGTTTTGTGTATCATGTACTCCAAATGTCAGGGCTGCTGCTGACTGGTTGAAAGCACCTTGCTGACAACAGATTTGTTGTCACTGAAAACCTGATTATATATGTTTAAAATGTGTCAATTTTATATTTTTTCCCAGTTATATCTAAAAGATATGTATTACAGCTGATATATTTGCTTAACTGTAAGCAAAAGTGGTTGACCTGGTGCATTTAGAAATATTATCTGTTTATAACCAAATTTCACATTACTTAAAACATGATAGTAATACAAATCAAACTATGTAGTCAGATTTAGTTAACCTGTGTAAACCAGGGATTATTGTAGCTTTCTGAATGCCCTATAGTTTAATTAAAAGTGTTTATCTGAGTGAACCTGCAGCTATAAAAATGGAAAAACTTAGATTTTTTTTTAAACCAAACATTTATTCACACATTTTATTTCAAAGAAATACTGAATTTTACATAACAAAATGACTGCTAAAAAAAAAAAAAATCCAAAATGACAACAAACTTAAAATTCACCGTAAGAATAAGAAATGCTTATAAGTCCGAACAAATTTTAATTTATGACAAGTAATTACTGTTAGATTAATGCTAAAATGAAAAAAAAAACAAAAAACTAAAAAACTAAACAGAAACAAAAGACAGCCACATTCTGCATTACAGTCCAGCATTAGCAGTATAAACAGCATTTTTTTTTAGATGAGGAAGTAAAAAGAAAAGCATCCGAATGAGAAAAAAAAAACTGTACAATGAAATCCTTCAGAAGAAGAAATAACAAAAAGACGGCTTATTTACTATCCTACTGTAATCCATCTGGGCTCTATATTACAAAAGCAGCACAAATGTCGTTGAGAAGGACATAAAACATGCTTGTCAGATAGATCTAAGGGAAGTGTAAAACAATGACTTTACCACCTCCAGACTAACAGAAGGCAACGATCCGTTCTCCTCCTACAGGGACATCTTAAGCTGGGTTCGCCCACCACTCGTCGCAAAGCTCTCAGAGGTGCCGAGGTTGGAGAAGGAAGCTGAGGAGTTGAAGCTCTGCAGCACCCTCGTCTTCCCGATGCAGTTTTTGAACAGGAACTGAGCCCGTCGCCTGAAGTGGTGGTCCAGGAAGAAGTAGATGAAAGGGTTCAGGCAGCTGTTGAAGAAAGCCAGGCAGCAGGAGATGATGTACCCGAGGTCCACCCATTCTGTGGTTTCACAGCTGAGACTCGTGTTGGAGAGACGGGAAATTATTTTGATGCACTTGAAAGTGTTGTAGGGCAGCCAGGACACGACGAACGCCACGATGATGCAGAGGACCATCTTCATGGAGTGTCGGCGGCGCACCTCGGCTCGGGCGTTGCCAGCGGCGACGCAGTGCCTGTTGAGGTGCATGATGATGGTCCCGTAGCAGAGCATGATGATCAGCACCGGGAAGACGAACGTGAGGAACGCCATGGTCAGATTCATGCCCAGGAAGAACACTGTAGTGTCGTCTTCGTGACAGATCTGACCGTTTATAGACGGCGCCAGGTTCCGGTAGACCAGGGAGGGAATGCCAAGGAAGAGGGAGACAATCCAAAGGGCAGCGCAGGTAATGCGAATGCACTGACTACTCCGAAGGTACCTTGAATCCATCATCCTCACTATAGCCAGGTAGCGATCAATGCTCATGCAGGTGAGAAAGAAGATGTTGGAGAAGCGGTTTACAGAGATGATGTAGCTGCTCAGCTTGCACAGAAGGTTACTGAGAATCCCAAAGTACCAGCAGTTGTTCTGGCTGGCGGCGATGGCCCAAAGAGGCAGCGTCAAGACGAAGATCAGGTCGGCCAGGGCCAGGTTCACAACGAAGGTGTCCACCAGGCGACCCCCTCTTTTGCCTTTGCTTCCCACCACCACGATCACCAAGATGTTACCGCAGAATCCAGTGAAGAATATCAGGTAATACAACACGGGCAGGAAAATGTGGGAGCCGTACATGCCTGAGTCAGAACACTCCAATGAGTGATTTGACCAGGAGTAAGACGAGTTTTCAAATAGGAGGTCATCATAATAGACATAAGTCTGATCTTCGTCCTGCATGCTGAGGGGTGATGGAGAGGCTGTGCTGTGCAGAGAGGTGTCTGATCTAACCTTCTGAGTGTACTGGCACTCGATATTATGGGTGCAAACCACAGAGAAAAACAGATCCTTTTTCAGTTCTCTTCCTCTCATACCGTCACAACTGTCTTCCTTTATCTGTCTGACTTAACTTCCTCTTATGGGCTTTTCTCATGTAGATGAAGGTTTGCTGATTTGAAATGAACATGTAATTTGGAACTTGAGAAGCATCACTGACAGACTGTGAGGAAGCTACGATGAATCTTTTGCATTTCAGAAAACAAAACTATAGACCTTTTCATGTGCTTTTCTGCGAATGCTTTCAAAACACTTCTTCTCGGATGCCATGTTGCCTGGGTCAGGTGACTTATCATCATTTAACATAAGAGATCGTTATGTTTGCCCCTGAAAGTTTTCAGCTTCATCATCTCCTACATTTCTCTGACCAGTAGAGGGCAGGTTAGTTTTACGTCTTTCAGCATGTTTTCATCTTTTTGTGCTTAGTTTTTACCTCTTCTTCTCCACTCTTACATACAGTATGCTAGCCCTCAAAGGGATTTTAGATTAGATAAAATCTTCAAATGTATCTGCAAAAATTAGTTAGAAGACAACCTATTGTATAATTGTTCAACAATATATCAACTTTTTGGGGAATCAGTGTGTATAAGATGATCTCCTATACACACCTAAAAATTATAATTAACAATATTTTAAAACTTTCACGTTAAGTTGCTCTTCCACAGGCGGTCTGACTGAACCTGCCAGGCTGGCATGTAAAATGTTAGATGCTATACTAGCTTTTCACAATTGTTGCAAAGTTTTTTTTTTAATTTTATTTTATGTTTTATAACCAACCTGCTCTTGCTGCATGCTTTATAGTTTCATGACAAAGTTCTGTGACAACATGGGTGTGTAGGGCTCCTGGATTCATAAGTATTTGTCATCTAAATTTACAAAAAGAGCTGTGAGATGCAGCTGAAGTTTTTATTTTTTGTGTGTTTAACTAGTCCGACGACCCCAAAGCGCTTTACACTACAATCAGTCATTCACACATTCACACCCTGACGGTGGTGAGTTATATTAGTAGCTACAGCAGTCCTGGGGCAGACTGACAGAGGCGAGGCTGCCATACATCAGCGCTATAGACTAGAACCCTGGAAGAAAACCTACTAGGAGCTGCAAAAGGCTTGGTACTGGGGTGAATGTTCACCTTCCAGCAGGACAACAACCCTAAACATGCAACAAGAGTCGGAGTGGCCCAGTCAAAGTCCAGACGTGAAACCATTGGAGAATCTGTTGCAAGACTTGAAAATTGCTATTCACAGATCCCTCCCATCAACCTATTTTGCAAAGAAGAATGTGCAAGAATTTCACTTTTTAGAAAACTGGTAGAAACACACCCCGGAAGGTCTGTGGTGAGAGCTGGCTCTACTAATTATCGACTCAGCATGCCATGCTTTTCAGATCGTTTTTAGAAAAACTGTTTAAAAAACTATTTTACATTTTCATGTCCCCGAACAATCAGGCAGAACTGGGTGTTGGTCTATCACTAAAAAAAAAAAAACAGAACTTTATAGATTTAATGTGAAAAAATGTGGAGATGTTCTAGCTATTTTAATGCTTTCGCAAGACACTGCACCGAATTCAGATTTGCATGCAGTCAAGAGTAAAGGTCAATGACTGTGCAAAAGCAAGTGCTAAAAACACTCATTCATTTTATTTTACATGACTGGTTTGTCTAGGATTTCATAAAAAAAACAACTGATTTGTCTTGAAAGGTGCAAGTGTCATTATGAGTCTCACTTCTTTGATTTTCTTTTGGTTTTCGAAGCAGCTTCTATTTTTCTATACGGAAATTACAGTCTCTCACCAAGGAAACGCCCTGGCTGGCTTTTTTTTTTACAGGGCCAACTAAGCTTATTGTTTTCAACATTTGCTCAGAAATGTAACTCTAAACGACGTATCGTTCTTTTACATCTCATTAATGTAGTTTGTTACTTTTGCATCAATTCAACATGTTTTTTTTTTCTGCAGCCCCTGCCGATTTGAGCAAGCAGTCAAAAAAAAAAAAAAAAAAAAAAGAAGCTCAGATGAAACACATACAAAACAGCTTTTCAAACTTCACTGCTTGATAACATTGTAAATGAATCCCCCAGATTTAAAACTGTGTTTGAATTTATGCATTTGTTTTTATTTCTTTAATTAGCTCTCATCATCATTTGTAAATATTGCCTTAACTTGCCTCTGCACAACATGGTGTCAGCATCTTTGGTCGTTTGTTATGCAACGAAAGCACTTAAACACATTTAACAATATGACTAAGTAACTTGAATTGTCATATATATGTTGCCAGATATTCCTTTTTTTAAAAAAAAAAAAGAAAGAAAGAAAGAAAAAGCCCATTTTCTGTTTGAGTCATCTGGCATTGCCAGTTAAAGCCCCCACAAACAGCTTTAGAAAATATCTCGGTCAAAATATGCACTGGTGGAAATGTGGGCAGAATGATGAAACCCTCTGCCACAAATGTAACTTGGTAAAAAAAAAAGGTGTTTGGTTTAAGGTGACAGGACAGAGAAGGTGGCAGCAGCTGTGCCCATTGGCAGAGAAGCTCCTCCATGGGCTCCTCACAGTGCATTTTTTAAACACTCCTTAGCTTTGTACTGTCAAGGTGACGTGTGGATATACTCATCATGGCAGAAAGTCATTTTTTTTTTTTTTTTTTTACAGGTTTGACGTGGTTTTGCCCTTGCTCTCAGCTGTACCTTCTACTCGTAAAGGTTTCATTATTTCTGTGGCATTGTTGCTGCTCTGTCAGTGGAACGCTACATTCCTCTCCTCAAATAAGTGCTGTCTCACTTCAGTTGAGCAGAGTAAATGTGTGCGCCAGTGAATGGAGCAGCCTCAATGGGAAAAAATAAACAATTGTGTTGGTCAACGGGTGCAGCGGGGAGGGTGGGGGTAGGGGTGGGGATGGGGTGGGGGGTGTATAGGCACACAGTGTCTTGCAAAGCTATTCAGACCCCTTTTTGCGCATTTTGTTAAATTATTTGAATTTTAAGAGACAGCCCGACACAAAGCGGCAGATAATTGTGAGGTGAGGTGGGGGAAATTAAGGAAACTTTTACACAAGCTTTAAAAATTGGCAAATAAAATCTGAAAAGTGTGGTGTGCCTTTGTATTAAGCACCCTTAAGCTAGTATTTCGCTTTGCATAACGTTTTGCTCAAACAGTGTAATTTTTTTTGGTATGTCTCCACTAGCTTCTGTTCAAGAAAGGTCAGCGACGTCTTTTCTGTGTTTGTAAAATGGTAAAATTCAACATAGATAGAACCTGCATACTTTATAACTCTTACAATGAGTCTGTTCTGACTTTTTCTGTGATTTGTCGGCATGGAAAAGTTAGACGCACGCACGCACGCACGCACGCACGCACGCACGCACGCACGCACGCACGCACGCACGCACGCACGCACGCACGCACGCACAAAAGGCTAATTCCATCTTGTCTCTCAATATTCACCCCTTCTCCTTTGAGTTTCAGCTTTTATCGTCTGGATACCAGTTCAGGTTCCCGGTCTGTTCTGAGCAACAGGTACAAACATTCATTTATTTCTAGTGCTATTTAGGCAAGAGGAGGGGTTAGTTGGACTTCAGGTTATGGATCTTGTTTTTCATGGCAACTTTTTGTGCATTTTAGCTCTTTGTGATTCTGCAATGAGATTTTGTTTTTATCTTAAAGGGATGGGTTTAATGTTGTATTCCCTGTCTATCGATTTAAAAATTGTTCAAAATTAATGACTTCCTCCATTTTCCAAATGATGGATCTGGAAGACGTTGAAAACCCGGGATACTGTTTTACATCATAACCCTGCTTCTTCACAGCATTCTCGCTGAACTCTCTGTTCTCTTAATAAATCTCTCAGGCCTTCAAGGAAAATGCTCAATGGTAATGATAAAATCCCAATAAAATGCACTGACATTTGTGGTTGTAAAATGTTTATGCTGTGTTCATGAGCCCTTCTACGTGACACTTATGCACCAAATAAAGTACAAATTGTTCTTAATTTCTTATATGCAAAGATCAAGGAAACTGACACAAATTATTGGACCGTTGTAATCCTGGATTTTGATTTTCTTTTGAGTCTATGTTTTCATTATATTACAGTTGTTGATTATGCTTTTAATGGTCTTACTCTATTAGTTCTATCCTTTATTCTTGTGTTCTCTACCATGTATGTAATGCATTAGGTTAGTATTTGTTTGGACTTTGGTTTGATCGTTTCTTGTGTCTCAGTCCAGCTCTGTCCATGTTAATTAGTCTTCCTTCCTTAGTTTCCAAGCTCACCTTCTGCCTCAGCTGCTCCATTATTCCCTAATTAACGCAGCAACATCCAAAGTCATCCTTCACACTTCCCTCAGTATTTAAGTTCACAGTTTCCCTACAGTTCCTGTGCTTCATGTGCTGTTCTTCTTATTTTGTTTTTTGTACGTTTTTCCATTTTTATGATTAAACCATTACAATGCTCATCACTCGTTTCCGTCTGCATTTTGGCCCAAATCCTAACCCACAAAAAGTCACATGCACATGGCGTGCTCTAAATTTTGTTTCATCTCCGGTGGTTAAAGGTGTTTACCCATCGCTTGCCCTTTGTTCAGAGTACTTCACAGCTGTAAAAGACGGGTGTTTTTCCTCAAAGTATCAGAGTGAAAGAGTAGTGCTGCTTCTTTTAGACACGAAACCAATAAAGACAATAATTGTTTGTCCATTTAAGTAAAAAGGATTACACAGAATTTAACTGGAATGACTAGAAAACACAACAATACACCTTGTGATTTCTGTCTAACTTATGAGCAGCAATAAATAGTAGCTGCCATGACACAACAGTTCCCAGGTGTGTGACCCTCATTTGTCATCATTACGTAGGGTGCATGACCCACATCAGCCACTCTAAGAGGTACCATTTAGACAAGAACATATTTTATGAGGATAAACTTGTGCTGAACAAATACTCAGACTGTCAAAATCACATCCAGGTGTTACTTTCAGTATGGTATGCTGCAACTGATAAAGGTGAAAACAGTATTTGCATTTTTCAGTTAATCATTTAATGCATTCATTTCCATTAACCATTAAATTCAAAGGGACAGATTGCAATGTTATGGCATTAGAGGCCAAGTGTCAAAATAGATTTTAATGTATTTCTTTTTTGGTTATGTGTTTATGTAAATGACCAAAAACTGTGTTATATATTCTTCAACCATGGGGTCCCACATGGCTCTGTTTAAGGGCCACTTCAATTCATACTGTTTAAAATAACGTTGCTAATTCCTCATTTGTAGTACATAAAGTATTACTAACAGATGACAGATATATTTTTATTTTTTGCCAAAAAAATAATCCAAATGAACTCAAACAAATCATAAATAAAGAGCTATTTAAAACAGGGTAAAATGTGTTGGACCAGATTCATTTAGATAGCTGTTTTTCCTTTTATTAAAGCAGGTTTTCAAATTAAAGTGTAACAAAAATAGCAAATGCAAAAAATAAAATCTACTAAGGGGAAAAATACTCTTAACAGCCATGTTCATTGGTGTTTTTTTTAAAAAAAGTGTAATACAACTGTTATAACTTCATATCTTAAGAGATCGAATGAGACACTAATTTAAACTGAACTAAAGTAAAGTAAATTAAACTGAAGTCGACTAAATTAAACTAAGTAAGCAATCAGTGATTTATGTAACAACAGAGTAAATAGGTTAATTATCATTTTTGAACTTACCATTTGCATGTTTAAAGGCAGCAATAACTTTTATCATCTATGGGTTTTTCTATGTAAAGTGTCTCTACAAGGAACCTCAACCTTATTTAATTCAGTAGACAAAAAACTTCTCATCGTTTATTTATTCAAGATTGCACAAAAGTTCCTTTAAATTAGACAAAGTCCTTTTGAATGTAAAATAGTAACAGTATGAGCAAGGCAATAAATATAATGCAGTTTGGTTTACAGTAAGGCTAAAAAGTGCAGGAAATGATGGGGCGTTTTTCCCAGACAGCAGGAAATTACAAAAAGAACTGTGAGACGCATTTGTGGTATCCTGACCTATTTAATTCATGACATCAAGAAATATAATCTGATTGATTTAATTTTTTACATGACTGTGGTTGATGGGTCCTATATCAATGCATTTTGTAGTATACCCGTTTTCCACAGTACTTTATTTATTTTACTGGTTAGATATCACCCTTAAAATTTGTGGTTTTCAAACTTGTCAAGAAATTGCAAGTGTTCTTTCAGCTGAAAATTCACAGCGCAAATAGAATTTTTTTTTTGTTGAGGCGATAACATCAGAAAAGCAATTAAAATCGTATTGTTCACTCTTTACTTTAAAATACTAGGACTTCCTATCGTGACACGAAGCAGACGGAACTATTTGAGTCAAAACATGTCTCAATTAATAGCAGCTTATCTTTCCATCTCAGAGCATTTAGTGGGTAGAGAGGATGTGTGTTTTCTGTGAAGTCATGTCCACAAAAAAAAAAGAAAAAAAAAAATGCCACTAGGGCATCTGTTGAGCCCTGCTAAATAATAATCAGCAGAATAATAATTCTCCTGATGTTCTCTTGGGCTTTAAACTGTTAAGAGTCTTTCTTCAGTGTTGCATGATTTCAAAAAGCTTGTCACTTCTCTGGTGACAAATAAGCGTACAATTCACCCACCATAATAGCAAATCTATTTTAAATTGTATTAACTCGGGAAAACCAAACTTTTAAGCATAGTCCATTAATATTTCAACAGAGGTTAGGTCGGTTCTGTTCTAAAGACTTATTGGTCACATTAATGTGATGGTTTTATTTTATGTTCGATCACTGTTATTATTTCTTCTGTTAACACGCATTGTTAAAATACCCATGTCAGTTTTTGTCCGGCAGAGGCTCAAAGTTGAATGTAGAGGCAGGACTATAAATTACATTTGAGGTGGCTTTATTTAAGAACTTGCACCAACACCATCCTGACCGACAGCAGTGTCTGCATTTTATAGCAGTGTCTGGCTGGAAGGACTCAATTAAGGGGATGATCAGACAATAAGATGTAAACAATATTTACACAAAACTAACACCCAACACAATAAATTAAACCTAATGAATATTTACATACATAAAAATCATTTCAACTAAACAAATCTAAAGTCAATCAAAAGAATACTTGAAATTAAACATAATTCCTTAAAGATCTACCCTCCTTCCAAATGGTTTCCTCCAAGAGCTTTTCAGCAGCACCTGCAGCTGGTTTCTCCCTTCTGCTGCCACACCCTGCTGAGGAGCCAAACCAGCAAGAGGTAAGTGCTTTTAACTAAATAAGTTTATTGTTAAATCAAGAAATTAAACAGCCAGAAATTTAAGGAAACATAAATTGACATTTTACTCTACACTTCCTTTACACAGAATGGATGGCCAGTGTCCCTGCCTCTCAAGAAGGTATATTTAAATGTCCGAACAAAAAATACAATAAAAATAAAACAACTCAACTGCCTGGTCTGTAACTTAATCAATAATGTAATTTCCTGAAGTAATGGAACTTATCTACATTACAATTCAAAACAAAGCTATCATTTCATAGAGGTGATTTCATAATCCTCAGTCAAACCATGGCTTGGACTGAGGAGGAACTGTGGAACAATTAAAATAATAACAATAATAATATAATAATAATAATAAGAATTACTTTATTGTCCCGTAATGGGGTAATTTGAGTGTGACACTGGCAAACAATGAGTTACACACAATTATTAGCAATGAAAAAAAGAAGGATAAAATAGAACAAACCAGTCAAAGGTAGCTCTAAAGACACACAAACAGTAGAAGATAAGAGTAAATACCAGAGTAAATATTGCACAGTAGAATTAAAACTCACACACACACACACACACATTGTCCATCAGTGATGCAAGTTTTTTGTTTTTACATCCTTTTGTCTCCCACCACCTGCACTGGGTCCAGAGGAATATCTGCGCATAACAGATATCAAATGTGAAAATCTTGGCTGGATGTTTTTAGTGTTTTTAGTTAATTATAAACTTTTCGCCATAGAGAGAGAGAGAGAGAGAGAGAGAGAGTGTGTGTGTGTGTGTGTGTGTGTGTGTCCGTGCAGAGCAGGCTCACTTTTAATGGCAGAGAAAGAGGAGGGGAGAACTGCTCAGTGTGTATAGCCTTTAACCCACATAAAATAATTTTGCTGTGATCAAAGTCTGCATTACTGTACTTAAAAACAATTTTAGCTAAACTCGTCTTGGCAGGAAAAATTATACTCTTACAACTCTTAAGATCAGACTAGTCTCCTCTCCACGTCTGTTTTTCATCACAGTGGCCCTTATGTCATTCGTCTGTTTTACATAAATGACCCCCAGCTAATGGAAACACGAAAACCCAAAAGCCTGAGGCTTTAATTCCTGGGTCTTTCAATGGAAAAGGGGCAAATGAAAGTTATCCACAAGTTCCTCTACTGAGTTACAGGACAAAGTTGGAGTAAAAGTGTAAGCTTTGTTAAAGGTTTCAGTGACATCATCCTTTTCTTATGATGTCTCTTGGGCTAAATGAGTCATTGGAAATTATGCTTTCGAATGTAACAGAAACGTGATCAGAAAGGGCAACATCACCTACATTTGGCTTTGGAAATGTTTAGACCTTTAGTGATGATCAGGTCTAAAATATGTCCCTGTTTGTGTGTTTGCTGTTTAACATGTTGAGTTAAACCAAAGTTTCTAAGTGTGTCACACAGTTCTTTTGCACCATTATCTTCAGTATTGTCAACATGAAAGTTAAAATCTCCTACACAAATTAAACAGTCGTAATTAACACATATGACAAATCAAATAAAATCATGGAAAAAGTTTGATTTGGACCCTTGGCCTGTAAACATTCAAGAACATAGTTCATGCTGGGCTCTTCACCTGGAGAACTAATTATTCAAAATAGTAAAATTTTCCCACAAACACCTTTTTTATAGTATAGTGAATCACAAAACAATGTTACCACTCCTCCACCTTTCCTTTTGATGCCAGCTCTCACAAAGAAAATTGCAGTTTGGAGGAGTCAACTCTATCAGAATATGTGCTTCATTATGTTCATGTAATCATGTTACTGTTAGAAACATAGCATCAAGATTATTGTCAGTAATGAAGTCAATGATTAAAAGGGATTTTCCTGACGGAGATCTAATGTCTAATAAAGCCAGTTCATATGGTTTAGTTACTGTCTCTGTGGCAGGTTGTATCAGGTCATTTATGGCTTCTAAGTATGATTGTTTATTTCTGTTTTTTATCCTTTTGGTAATGTTTTTGAGATGTTTAGCCCACATGCAGATAAGGACAGGAGACCAGAGTTGAGTTAAAGGTGTTTATTAAAGGAATGTGCAGTAACAAAATACGACAACTAGTTGGCTGAACGAGGCCTGAACGTCTAGGCGGGGTTAACTGCAAAAGGGGAGAGTAGAAAATGAGTTCAAAGCAAGAACCAGGAGTATGCCGAATAGTACGCAGCTTACCATGAAGCAGGGTAGACCTAACCGGGGAAGGGTAGGTGCTGAGGGAACTGAGTGCCTACTCTAGTTGGCGGTAGTGGCTGGAGGGTGGCAGATGGAGCTGGCGAGTGACCCGAGGCAAACCTCAGCAGGCGTGGGTGACAGACGGATTGACCAGAGTCCAAGAGTCTTGGGAGTACCAGTGGAATCCGGGAAGGGGACCTCGAGCCCGTCTTGATAACGCCAAGGGAGTAAGAGGGGGAGCGCCAGAGCAGGATCTGAGCTGATGATTCCACTGGTTCGAATTCTTCTCGGGGCTTCAGGACAGGTAAGTGCATCCATGCACACAAAAACTGTGACAAAAAAGAAGATCCAAAATTAATCCAAGGCTGAGAGACGAAAGACTTACTAGCAAGTATTCCAAGGCTTAGTCGGAGGCCACGTCGTACCACGACTGGTTTAAGGCTCTGGCATCTTCCGTCTGTCTGCGCGCTGCTTAAGTAGTCAGAGGAAGCTGCCTCTGATGAGCCGCAGGTGTGGGGCACGCCCCCTCAGCCACTACCTGTGGAAGCAACCAGAGCAGGACACAACAGAACCCTGACACTTTTTAGCTTTGTTCTTTCTGCTGCATATGATCACAGATATTTTACAGCTATCTCCCATCAGGGGCCCACGTTTATGCTGGACGTCATCATGTCTGATAAAGCTACCACCAGGGCCCAGTGTGCATCACAGCAAAGTGGTCTGAAGTTACTGATCACAGGCATGTTCATCATCCTTGATATGTGTAGGAGATAGGTTAGGAGTCTGGTTATCAGGGTGGCTGTGTGCAGAAGATGTCAGCTGTAAGCCAGTCTGAAAAACTTCTTCCATATTGTTGGTGAAATCCAGGAATGGTACATCTGGACTGAGTGGAGAGAGAGGGGAGGTGGGTACAGTATTAGTGGTGGGAAGTTTTGCATTTCCTCTCGAGGTAACTTGGTGTTTTTGGTTTTTTTTTTGACCTGTTGAGTCCTTCTGGGGTAGGGTGGTGAAGTCACTTTCTGCGTCATCTTCCTGGCAATCTTTATCTTGGCTGTTGCAGGCTGCATCAGGCTTAACGTCTGTTTGTGCAGTTGTTGTACCTTGTCAGAGCTGATGGTGCATTGTTCACACAGAAAAACATATTGGAAATGAGGCGTTTTGCACCTGGTTTATTCAGAGAGAAGCTGTCTTTGTTGAAGAGACCTTTTCTCCCAGAAAATAATGCAATTAATAAATTCCACAAGTCTTGTAGTGCATGCTTTTTCCAGAAATTTAAGTATCAGACAATTTCATCAGAAGGCACGAGAGGTTTGCGAAGAAACACTTTGACATTAAGATTTTCAACTATATTTAACACATGAATGTAATCCTCATTCAATACTTTACCCAAGGCTTCAGTCTGTATTATGGGGTTTTCCACAGTTGAATCTGCATTCATGATTTCTAAAAGGTTCTCTGACATATCAGACACCAGTTTACAGTCATACGTTATTACTTCTGTGTTCTTCTTGTTACAAAGGTGTTCATGTAGATGGAGAGCATAAGCAGATAGATACTCATCTTTTCCAAAAACCCGACCAAGCACCAGCAACACGTCCATTCCGTAATTCTCCGCCTGTTGCAGTATAACTTATTCATTAAGGCAGAGAAGTGCGAGTTTCACAAAGATACAACTCCTTCTCTTGGTTTCATCATCGCTCCCAATCAGATCACCATGGATCCCGCAAAGATTTCTGCTCTTCAGCTACAACAATTCCTGGCCTTCGGCAACTTCGGCAATTTTAGTCAAGGTTGCTCCAAACGTTAATGTGGACCGAAGAAGCAGATAAAGCTTTCAATAGGCTTAAACATCTGTTTACCTCAGCTCCTGTCCTGCACACTCCTAATCCTACCCAACAGTTTATTGTAGAGGTGGATGCCTCCAACACTGGGGTAGGTGCCATTCTGAGCCAAAGAGCTGATGGTTCCAAGATTCACCCATGTGCCTTCTTTTTGAGGACCCTATCTGATGAAGAGCGCAACTACCATGTGGGAGAACAAGAACTTCTGGCTGTTAAATTAGCCCTGGAGGAATGCAAACACTGGATGGAGGGGGCCAAGGAACCATCTCTGGTTTGGACTGACCACAAGAACTTGGAATATCTTAAATCTGCCAGAAGATTGAACCCTTGTCAACCAGGTTAGCTCTATTCTTCTCAGGATTCAACTGTATTGTGCCCTACAGACCCGGCTCCAAGAATATAAAACCTGATGTCCTGTCATGCATGGAGGAACCTGAATGTAGCTCCTAGACGAGTGAGGATAAGGACCTAATTTTCCCTGGAGGAAGCGTGACTGGCAGTCACCATGACCAAACTAGAGAGTGAGGTCGGAGAAGCACACAGAACTGTCACGATTCCTGGATCCTGTCCTGAGAACCGCCTGTTTGTCACAGATCATCTGATTCCCAAGGTCCTGGCAATCTGTCACAAATCTAAGATCTTCTGTCATAATGGCCAGTCAAGAACCCTCAAAACTGTCTCTTCCCAGTTCTGGTGGGAATCCCTGAGGAAAGATGTGTTGTGCCAAGAGGCCACCGATAGGTTTGTTGCAGCCATTTCCAGTTCCATCTTGGCCATTTTTGAAGTCTCAATGGACTTCATCACCGGTCTTCCTCTGTCCAAAAGTCACACTGTGCACCTGACTATAGTCGATCGATTTTTCAAGATGGTCCACCTGGTTCTCCTCATTAAGCTCCCATCTTCCAAGGAGTTGAGAGAAATCCTTACTAAACAAGTGTTTAGGCTACATTGATTGCGGACGGACATTCTCTGACAGAGGCCTTCAGTTTATCTCCCAGTCCTGGAAGGAGTTCTGTCCCTGCCTTTGGGGTCTCAGTCAACCTGTTGTCTGGATTCCACCCTCAAACGAATGAACAAAGAGAAACCAAACTACGCATCCTGTGTGACTAGGACCCATTCAAGTGGTCTTACAATGTTATGTGGGTTGAACAGGCCATCAATTCTGTCCCTTCTAGCACCACTGGTCTGTCCCTGTTCTCCGTGGTCTATGGCTATCAACCTCCAGTGTTCTCCATCGAAGAGAGGTTCCGTCTGCCCACAATGCTGGCCTATGCTACCAAAGCATTGGGAGAGAAGCCCACAAAATGTTCATTAAAATTAACAAAACATATGTCAAGGCTGATAACCGTCGCTGCAGTATCGCCCCTGAATACAAGGTGGGACAAAAGGTGGTGTTGTCAACCAAGGACCTCCCTCTTCTGGTTGAAAGCTTCTTGTGTTGGTGGAATTAGTGGGTTTCCAGATTTTGATCAGGCATTACAGAACTGCATGCTGTTTTAGGACAGAAGATTCCTCAAGAGTATGTAGACCATCTACAATTGAAAAAGTTCCGTCCGTCCGTCCGTTTTCTTCCGCTTATCCTGGGTCGGGTCTCGGGGGTAGCAGCTTCAGTAGGGAGGCCCAGACGTCCCTCTCCCCAGCCACTTGGGCCAGCTCCTCAGGAGGAATCCCAAGGCGTTCCCAGGCCAGCCGGGAGACATAGTCCCTCCAGCGTGTCCTGGGTCTTCCCCTGGGCCTCCTCCCGGTGGGACGTGCCCAGAACACCTCACCAGAGAGGCGTCCAGGAGGCATCCTGACCAGATGCCCGAGCCACCTCAACTGGCTCCTCTCGACGTGGAGGAGCAGCGGCTCTACTCTGAGTCCTCCCCGGATGACTGAGCTCCTCACCCTATCTCTAAGGGAGAGCCCAGACACACTACGGAGAAAACTCATTTCAGCCGCTTGTATCCGGGATCTCGTTCTTTCGGTCACGACCCAAAGCTCGTGACCATAGATGAGGGTAGGAACGTAGATCGACCGGTAAATCGAGAGCTTCGCTTTTTGGCTCAGCTCTCTCTTCACCACAACGGATCGGTACAGCGCCCGCTTCACAGCAGACGCTGCACCAATCCGCCTGTCGATCTCCCGCTCCATCTTCCCCTCATTCGTGAGACCAGTCTGAGGGACCAGACAAAGCGCAGCCCAAAATGCCCCTTATGATGAATAAGATTGTTGGACTTCGTGTTCCCTCACCCGGACGCGGGTCACCGGGGCCCCACTCTGGAGCCAGGCCTGGAGGTGGGGCACGTTGGCGAGCGTCTGGTGGCCGGGCTTTTGCCCATGGAGCCCGGCCGGGCTCAGCCCGAAGGGGCAACATGGGTCCCCCTTCCAATGGGCTCACCACCTGTCGGAGGGGCCAAAGGGGTCGGGTGCATTGTGCAACGGGTAGCAGTAGAGGGCGGGGACCTTGGCGTTCCGATCCTCGGCTGCAGAAGCTGGCTCTTGGGAATTGAAAAAGTTATGACTGTTAAATTACACATTTACTCCAGACAAGTGAGGGTTAGCCTTATTTCAATAACTCACACCAGCCCATTGTTAATCACACTTGTTGTGAATATAACTAACAAATGCTCTAGTTAGTTATTGCCAAAATTAACAATAGCTTGTAAAAGTATTTTTATATTTAATCTTGATTTGCTGCTGTATCCTTTTTGTGTCTGTAGGGTTGCACCTAGACATGTAATCAATGCACTGAATACTGTGAACGCAGAGTATGACAGAGTGGGGTAGATCTACCCAGGGTATCTGTTTTCTACTAGAGGAAGGTCTGTCATGTTTGTTGAGGTTGTTGCAGGACAAAAATACAGATAAGAGCTTGGAAGTTGCATACTAAGGTGAAGGTAATTATTTATTGCCAAAAAGGCAACAGACTTGTAGAGGCATTGCAGGTGCAGACAAGGACCATGAATAACCCAAGTAGCAGACTAGAACAAGGGTAGCATAACAGAGGATCCATCAAGGAGGAAGAGGAGCCACTGGTTTAAATAGTGAGGGGAAAGCAGGAGAGCAGTTGGAAGCAATTAGGGAGACAATTTCATGATTAGCTGAGACGGAGTGCAATGAAATGAAAGAGACAAAGAAGAAACACAGGACCTAATGAGAATACAGAAACCACAAAGAGTAAATAGACTAAATATTAACAAACTACTAACTAAAGTAAAATGTGCAGGAAAACAAAGATCTAGCACAAACAGGAATAATGTAACTAAATCCACGATGAACAAAATACTAAACGCCCTTCAGGGGACAAGTGTTGCGAATTAGCTATGGCCTTAGGTACTATGATACAGGCGTGAGATTACTTTGTTAATATAATGATCTATATTTATTGTAGCTCTCCCTACCAAATAAAATAAACAAAAACTAATGACAGGAAAAAAACGGGGATCATGACAAGATCAGCCATTCTTTCTGAAACAGGGCCCCGGTCTTAGGGTTTTGGTTTTCTTTATTGTTTTTGTTTTCAGTATTCCCTTGTTTATTAAGATTCAATTTAGTCTTGCAAAATTTGGTTTTCATGGTTTTGTGTTTAGTTTATTTGTTCATCCTTGCTTTCTATTCTTTTGTGTTATTGGATTTATTTCTCTCAGCTCAGTTTTAATTCAATTCAATTCAATTTTATTTATATAGCGCCAATTCATGAAACATGTCATCTCGAGGCACTTTACAAAGTCAAAATCAGTCAGATTATACAGATTGGTCAAAAATGTCCTATATAAGGGAACCAGTTGATTGCTTTTTTCCTTTGGTGAGACGTTTCCTTGTGTCTTTGTTCAGCTAGTCTGTCCTAATTAGTACCCTTCCCTCAGCCTCCCTGCTCACCTTCTGCCTAGGCTGCTCCACATTATCCTCTGATTATCACACCAACTTCCAAAGTCATTCTCTTCACACCCCTCAGTGTTTAAATTAACTATTGCCCAATGTTCCCTGCTGGATCCTCCCGTTAAACTGCTCGTTATATCACGTGCCCGCTCTGTTTTCTGCCTGTAACTCTGATTTATGTCCTGTTCTCTTTGTGTTCCACTTCATGTGAGTTTCCTTTGTTATCATTAAATCCTTTAAACCTATCGTGCTGCTCCAGAGTTGCTGTCTGCATTTTGGTCCAGCTTCTAACCCACATATCTTGATGTCATGTCTTATACTGTATTTAGAATTTAAACCTTGTATTATGTCGTTCTTTTATGTGAGTATGTATATATTACAAATGAGCTAATGTTAAAGTGGGATTTTTTTTTTGTTGTTAATTCCTAACACTTGTCTCATTTCAAATAAATCCATTCAGTCCAATTACTAATTCATAGAACATGTTCCCCTTTGTGTGTATGTAAACCTTTTTGTACATTTTTATTTACATTTATCAAAATAAACAACAACAAAAGGAGGGTTTCACATCCACATCAGAAATGAACAGCGGTAACAATGACTAGTGTTTTAAAATGCGATTCAACCTGCCGCCACTGTCTGTTTGCAGCCACTCCCAGACAGACATGACATAAAGAGTCAGATTCTTTAAACAAGGACGTTTGGGACATCCTCCAGTAGCTTTCAAAATCCACAAGAGTTAATTTAACCTAAAAGGGATTTAAACTGCTGTTAAATCTAGACACAAATGTAAGATTAGCAGCATTTTCTGTTTTGGTTATTACAGTTTTATTCATACTTAACATAAACACCAGCTCTCAAGCCATTCATTTAGCCTATAATTACTTTGTATTTCATGGTGACTAAAACTGTCCTTTTTTCAACTTTCATGCATTTGGTCAATATGAAAACTTCTGGGATATAACGATGTCATAAAAAAATTATGAATCAAAGACTCCTTGGAAATAGTTGATGGTTTCACTAACAGATAGTGACAGTTTCACATTCTCACTCTGAAAGATAATGATGTTGAGATTATGGACATTTGTAGCAGCTCATGATGGGACCAGTTGGTTGACAGCTACACTTATCTTATTGGAGTGACTTCGTCACCCAGGGGAAAGGCTTTGCAGCAGATGGTTGCCTCAGTGGGCCAAGTTGAATGTCATTTAACAGTAAATGATCTTCTCAGTATGGGGCCAAAACGCTAGCTGTCGTCGTAAAGAAAGAAAAACAGAAGAAAGGCAGAGTTATAACTAACTGTAAGAAAGGAGATATCATCGATCTTTTGCTTCGAACTTGCAGGAGAGCATCTGCCGCTGAGCAGATTAGGTGGTAGATGATCTGTTCCCAGGGTGATCCCAGCAAGATGAAAGTCTCAGCTGTGTCCACAATGGTGGAGCGGATCTCCTGGGAAAGGGAGCGGCCATGCTCCTTCTCTGGACAGTCTTCATTTGCTGAGTTTAATGTGCATTATTTTTTTTCAGGAGTCAGACGTTCGATCACGATGCTTCCTTCATTTAATGCGAGGATAATCGTCACGGATTGACGTACGTGACCACGAGGCACTCAAAGACATCTCCTTTAGATTTGAATCTCCTTTTCTTTATTATTATTATGCGTTCGGACCTGTTCACACAGTCAGCGTTCTGTGTCATGAGGCCACAGGACGGACTCACCAACGCCTGGGGGACACAGAGTTCAGCCTCTTAAAGAGCAGAAGGCCGGACCCTCACCCTCACCGGCCTTTGGCGATATAATGGGAGGTAATCAGTGGGAACATGCATTTGCATGTGAGCTGTCCAGAGGTGGACCATGAAAACATGTGCTTCTACACAGGCCGAGGGCAGGCGCATGTCCAGCATGTTGATTTTGGAGATGAATTGTTTTTTGAGGAGAAAAGAAAGAAAAAAAAAAAGGCGGATTCAGAGGTGGAGTTGATGAATGTGTTGATGGTGGCATTTTGATAGGGGTAATTTTGTCCTGACAGGGCCCAGGCTCTCTCATGAATCAAAATGTGTCAGGCAGGCGCTGGAGATGGAGGGTCGCTCATTGTGGCTCTGACACCCGTGTGAGGGGCCGAGGCTGCTGGGGGTCAAGTGTGACACCTCATTTGGGCGATGTTGATTTAGTGTGGCCGTGGCGCAACAGACCTCCTCCCAAGGGGTACGGAGAGAGGCTTTCTTAGCGAGGGGGCTGGGGAGCGCCCCGCGCGGGGTGGAGAACGAGGGGGCTACTGCTCTTCATCTGCAAGGCAGTCATGTGACAGCTTGCAAATCATGCACCTACGATCCTACCTCCATCCATTGCCGTTTTTAACCTAGCATTTCGTAAATCACAAAGGAGTAACGCTTTAAGGCATAACAAATATGTGTTTGTAACAAAAAAAAAATAGTGTTTTCTTTAAAGGAGCCCTGATTCGGTCAGTCCTCCCCCTCAATGACCCCTCTGGCCCTGACAGAATAATTCTGGCCTTTCACCTTTGATCTTTCAATTTAAAATAGTTTTCCATAATGTCAAGATTGCTTCTGACAAGCAGCAATTGGTCTTAAAGCCTGAATGCAAACCGCTATTTGCTAATTTAAGAACTAAGATTTTGTGAGTTAAGTGGTAAGTTGTTTTGCCCCCTCCTTCCTTCCATGGTTTCAGTTTTGGCACATCTGTTATGTGGTTACAAAACTTAGGCAAAGGTTGTTCAGAAATGATTTTGTTGCCTAAATCTAATAGTTTACACACTGCTTTACTTTAACAATCTTCTCTTTCTTTGCATGTTGTGAAGTTGTTTGTGGATGTTTGTACGACTGGTGGTAGAAGTTTTTTAGTTTTTTCTATTTTCTCTCAAATGTATGCAAATTGAGCCTCCATAATATCACATCTTTATAGTTTAACGGTAATAAAAACACTGAGCTGAACTGTCATCAGGCAGAGCTGAAACTAATACAGGTTTTGATTCGAGTCAAAAAGATTTTTGAATGTTCCACAAGATGGTACCAGACTAATAAAAATACCCTCCAGTTTCTGTTTCCTTCGTGGCAATCTAAACCAGCTACGACAAAAGTTGCATAAGTGATGATTGATAGACTGGAAAAGTGGGCGGGATTTTCTGGCACTGGGCTAAATTGGGTGATATCTTACTTGGCAGACCAAAACTAATTTGTGTAATTTGGCAATTACAAATCTGAATGAACAAAAGTCGTATGTGGGGTTCCTCAAGGCCAAATTCTTAGACCACTAAGATATTTGCTCAACCTAGCTTGTATCATGAAGCCCCATGCATCTCCTCATTTGAATCCTTAAAAAATACAGACCTTATGACACTTGACCATGTTTGTGAATCACTATATAGAATATTATTTATGTCCTAGAATGCATGTTTATCTACTCAAACCTAAATCTAACATCTATTACACAAAGACTATTACTAACTCAGCTTATTGAAATCTTGAAAAAAATACCAGAAAAAAGGTTTTACAGTGAATGCTCTTTCTCTGAAGGTGAAATTATTTTAGTAATGTTTTTCCCGGTCTGTACAAGATCAATTAGACCCCGGCAGCTCATCTGAAATGTTTTTAGAGTCCTGACAAACACCAGGAAAATTCATTATCTAACACTAGTCCTTATACACCTGGCTCACTGTATGTAAAAGACTAGATTTAATAAGCTGGCAGGATTTAGTTTCTATTCACCAGAGCTTTGAATCCAAATCACTAAAAACCTAGGCTGTGCAGAATGTGGTGGCTTCTCTGTTATTTTTCTCTATAATAATTTCCCTATGGCAAATTAATGATTAAAAAATAAACATTTAAATAATTATTTAATTTTCCTTTGGTGTTACATATTAAATCTTTTTTGAATTGAATTAGGGCTGAAAACATAATTTAATGCTCATTTCCCATAAAGGACAAAGCTGAATTTATGAATTCATCTTTGTGTCATTTTAAATGCTTGTTTTAACATTTCTTCAATTTTATCTGATGCTTAATTTTTGTTGTTGTTGATATTTCTTTTGTCTAATGAATTTTTTTTTGGCTATGGTCCTTTATTTTCATGCAAAGTATGTGTGTAAGGTGCTGCTGTACAAATAAACATGCAGTGCCGTACCTTATATAACAACTATATATATATATATATATATATATATATATATATATATATATATATATATATATATATATATATCCATCCATCCATCCATTTTCCAAACCGCTTTATCCCTCATGGGGTCGCGGGGGTTGCTGGTGCCTATCTCCAGCGTTCAATGGGCGAGAGGCGGGGTACATCCTGGACAGGTCGCCAGTCTGTCACAGGGCAACACAGAGACAAACAGGACAAACAACCATTCACGCACACACTCACATATATATATATATATATATATATATATATATATATATATATATATATATATATATATATATATATATATATATATATATATATATATATATATAAATATAAATAATTTACTTTTAGGTTCCAATCAATGAGACCTGAATGTTAGGGAAAGCTGAGAAATCTTAAAATGGGCCTGTAGCTGTACTGCCCCTATCTGGCCATATTGTAAAACTGCATGTGAACTTATGTATGAACTTATGTAATTTACATTTAAAATTCGTCCACTTCTTGTACTGTACACAACATATGTAAAAAAAGATTGAGACATTTGGAGAACAAGACATAAATGATTCAAACACGTTTACTTGAACTGCAGTATTTGCAAACAACTCAAAATTGCCATAAAATAACACAATAAGGCTGAACATAGAAGCGGATTTATACCTTTCCTGTCCTCTCTCTGGATTGCCATCAGAGTTTTAATTACACCATACAGACAAATGGTGCTGCATCTCAATGGGAGAGAGTGCATTGAGAAAATGAACATCTGTCTCCCAACTGCTTGGATGTGATTACACACGGCTCAGAGGCATCAACCAAATGTCGTAGCTCGTCGTAAGGGAACCTCTTTTCATGCATAGCTAAATTTAAAACAATGGAACACAATGAACTAAATTAGAATATCACTGAATGCATAAATAATGGATTAGTCTTAATTCACTGCTTTTAAAGCAAAGAGAAAGATAGTTTTCGCTATGTTGGATTGAGTTCGTTATGGCAAGAATCACGTGAAAAACATTGAAAGTTAAAACAGCATTAACATAAACACAAGCTTTGCCTTTTCATAGTGTGCACACTCATTCACACACATGTGCACAAATACACACGTTCATGCAAAATGTGTAGAGGACCATCTGTTTTCTCTGATGGTGCAGATCTGAGGATACAATAAGGAATTAGTGACATTTCATAGATTCTCCAGTGAAGGGTTTTACACAACTGATATGGATTTCTGCATCTCATTTCAACTCTGTTGTGTGTTTAAAAAAAAAAAATCATAAGTTGCATAAAATCTGTCCTTTGCTGATACATCCCTTTTTTTTTTTTGCAGTGAATGAATGATTTATGAATGCTGGTGTAGCTGATGTCACAGTCCACTTTTGTTGCCTTTTGAGATTTTACTCATTAGCCTGAATAATAACTGTCACTAATTCAAGCTGTTCTCAAATGGCTTTTTGAATAGAAAGAGAGGGAGAGAGCGCGAGCGAGAGAGAGGCAGCAATAGAGAAGAAGAAGAGAAGCCTGAGAGATTAACTCCAGTGAGCTCACTCTGAGAGGCCCAGGAATGGCTGGATATTGTTCTAGTGGTGGGGAGCTGGGGCTGTGGGGAACTTGGTGGTGGTGGTGATGGTGGGGAAGGAAAAAAAAAAAAAAACCCTATGCAACCAGAGAAATGAACTTGATGCTCTCAAGGGGGCGGGGGGAGGATCACAATTCGTTGCTCCTGACAATCAAAATTAGATTGGCCAGCACTGTGTCAACACTCTCCTCAGTTAAGGCATGACAGGAGAGGGAGGGAGGACGCCCTCCGTGGGTGTTTGAGAGTTTGCCATGTGAACTATGGAGACCCCACAGCGCCTTTCACTGACTGCTCAAGTCGCTCAAAGAAACGCACAAGCACTTTTCATTGGCTGGCACTGTAGCCGATGGCATGTCTTGCCCGAGTTCTAAATGTTTGCTACATCACCCTAAAAATATTACAATTTTAAACCTAGAATCCACAGTACTGGGGACTATTGTCCACCCTGTAACAGTCACTGATAACAGTAAATACATCTTTATATCAGCTCATAAATATTAATCTGACATCTGTCAAAAAAGAGAAATATTTTTATGCCGTATCATTTTTTTTTGTATATGCATGAGTTCTAAATAACAGGAAACAAACCTAAACAACAACAACAAAAAATCCAGAAACTAAAAAGAGTTTATACCTAACTGCAAGAAGGAAATAAATTCTTTATTTCATCTCAGTTTGCAACAAAGAACTTCCATCTGTTGTCATTTTCCTGGACTTCAAGGCAAAGGGAAGTGAGGACTGGGCCGATCCAAGGTTGTGTTTTTTGGATGTTTGATCAGTGACCTGGATTATTTTGGTGTATCCAGCGTTACCACATTAGAGACAGAGAGAGTGCAGCTGTGTCCTCATATGACCTTCCTGTTTTTTTTTTTCAGCGTCCCCCCCCCCCCCTCCCCAAAGAAATAAAACGACATCTCCAGAGAGCAGCCAACAACCCTGTCAGCACTTCTCATTGCAAAAACAAAGCGTCTGCATGTAATCTATGTCTTAATATCATTTTTATTATTTACATCGCTTTTTGATCAGATGTTTTTCCCACCGTCAGGTTTGACTAACATAAGTATAAAACTGTTGCTTTTTTAAGAATTAATGCTGTGAGGGGAGCTGAAAACTTCTTTCCAAAAGAGAGGCAGAGTTAGGATTAATGTCAGAAACAGTTCGGGACAAAAGGTTTAGTCACTCTCTCAAATTCCTGTCGTCACTAAAATACAGACGTCCAACTGATTATAAAGTATTAACACACTGCTGTGAGGGGCATTGCAAATGAGTGGACGTAATGTGCAAATTGCTGTGCATCGCTAGAGTGTGTTTAAAGTGTTTTTGGACATAATAGCTCTTGAAAAGATTTGTCACAAACTCCTGAATCATTCTTTTTAAATATCTGTTGATATTTCTTGATATTTTGGACTGATGATTGTTGTTGCTTTTCAGATTTAGCACTTTTTCCATTGACACAGATCCGCAATATCTCTAAATTATAAACTAAATCGACATAAATCAGCCTAAAGAAGGTTTTATAAAAGGGCAGACCAAAAGACCATAGAAAGGTTGAACATAGCACAGTCACTGGTCACTTTATTATGTACTGTATTCAATTGATTGTTAACACAAATAGCAAATCAGACATAATTAGGTATTTATATGTGACAAGGTCGATTTTTTTTCAAAATGAGCAGCAGAAGAGACTAGAGAGAGAGGATTAAAGTAACTTTACATATAATAACCAGACACAGTGGTCTGGTTATTTTAAAAACTGCTAAACCACTGGGATTTTAACACACAACCATCTCTTAGATTTACTAGCAAACATTCCTTCTTGTTGTCAGAGGAGAATGGACAGACTGGTTCAATATGATAGAAAGGAAACAGTAGCACAAATATCTACTGGTTGTTATCAAGGTATGCAAAAAATTATCCTTGCTAGTATATCGTCAAGATATATAACCACAAAAATATAATCTATGCAGATTACCAAGACGTTTTGTTTAATTGAAAACGAACCTGGCACAATAAAATTAATAAATCAGAGGGTAATATGCAGCAAAAATCCATTCTTTAATGCATTGACATACAGAACTTGACTATTCTGACTCAATTAGCAATTAGTAAAACTTATCTTGATGTTAATTTTGAGGAATGCTAAATTAACATTAAGATAAGTGCCTAAGTGTGGCACTGGTACAGTTCTATGGCGAATACATAAAGGTCACAAGCAAAGAAAAATCTCTTGGACAACATTCATGCCATGTGCAGGATGTGTGAAAATGGTGGGAAGTCCTTTGAAACACTAAGCTATAAGAACTATATTACATGTTTCAACTAAGAAGTGGAAGTAAAAAAGCTTATCTTTCCTTCCACCATAAACCAAAAGCTCATCAAGCTAGTGAGGCTAAATATTCCCTCTAGTTTGGAAAAAAACAAAGCGAATTACTAAATTCATTCCTAATGTTACAATTAAGTATGTGCGACCATTAAGAGTCGTTGAGAATCAGGGCTTTTGGGCCATGGCTTTAAATATAAATAAATATAATTCCAACTTGAAGATACTTCAATAGCTGTTTACTCGTGCAAAATTCCTTAATCAGACTGAAATGTGTTCGGATTGAAAAGGAAAAATATAATCCAAATACATCATTTATAGGGTTAGGGTCAATTAACCAATTAATCCGATCATGACGTACACCGGACTTTATTCTGAATAGAATCACTCTGACATGACAAGAGTCCTCAAATTTCCCTAAAAACCAAAGTAGAAGAGGCTGTACTTCCGTCTTTGCTAATAAAAACAACAAACAAACATGGAAGTGTGTCCATTGTGTGTCTTCTGAGTACCCAGAATGGACCCACACCCAGTTATTAGTAAGGGATAAATGACCTTTAAGGTTTCCATTTTCAGTAATGAATGGATGACGCAGAGGTGTGAACCGTCCGAATTGAAGCGGAGAACGGTTGCTTCAGAAGAAGTCCATTCATTTCTGATAATGGACACCTTGAAGGGCATTACTAACCTGACTCCGCCAGATGGATTTGCTCCACCTACCTATCTGGAAACCTTCCGTTGAAGTAATTTTGGGAAGGGGTGAAAATACTGGTTAGCAGATTGGCCTATGTTGGTGATAGACGGGCCAAATGAACCAATCAGATCAACGAAGCCTATGACGTACTAACAGCGACGACGAAAACACAACCACAAGCTCTTGCCGAAACCAGTCGGGAGAAGAGCAAAAACATCTTTTCCTCTGAGAAAAGCCTCCAGAGCGGTGTTTTGCTCTTCTTTCAGTGAAGAAATACTCTGTAATTCCAATAAAACTTGCTCGATAGCCACGCTAACGCTAGTTTCATCGGCTGAAGCCGCCATGTTCTTTAGACTGAACTGTCGCGCTTCTCGTTGCGTCACACCTCAACCCGCCTCAAAGCCAACGCTGATTGGACGTTCGTTTGATGAACTGCTCCAAATTTTCTTTAACGGAAAGTAGCCAGACTGATCTGCGAGTGAAACCTTGAAAGCTCGCGAGATCAGGATGGTCTTACGAGGCTAGGGCATTACCCCACCTATAGTATGGTCACTAATGAAATAAATAAAAATTTAATCAATTATTAACACTTAAATGTTTTTTTCACATTTAAAACCATAGGTTTTTCACAAGAAGCAGCTGAGGGAACTATTTAATATCTATTTTTGTGACGTGTTGCCAACATAACCAGCAGCACCTGTCTTGCCGTTACCAGCTAATATTTGAGCCAGCGCAATAATTTAGAAGAATCCGGCCATTTGACTGGAACTTTTTATAGGTGTCCTGCAACACCTTTTAACGGACACCCTGCAGCCAATCAGAAGTATTTGAGTATTCACTCAGCCCCTGGTATAAAAATGGATGAGACGCTACTGGACTTGCTAATAAAGCTACAGGCTTAGCAGCACATACTGTTGGTCTTCCTGTGTTACAATATGAGGGAGATAGACACACATGAGCAGTCAGGGCAGTTTGCCCCAGTCCACTCAGTACAAGTGTTTAGACACTGTTTGGATTGAACGGCATAAACCACCCGTTTCTTTTCTAATACAATTTCGTTTCGATTTAGCTCAATCCGATCACAACATTCTGATTGCTATGTTAACATGACATATTTTTTTTATTTTGAATGGCCCTTTATTCAGATCATTTATGTGTGCTTCACCTCACACCTCATTTTCACACAATGGGCCCCCAAACCCCCCACCAGTAACTCTTCAAAACCCCTCCGCTCAACCTCTGCCTGCACCTAAGATTAAAGAGGACGATGTCAACAGGGCATCCAAGCATCTGAGTGGAAAGAAAGGACTGGTTCCTGATGGTGTCTCCCCCGTCAGCTTAAAATCACGCACTGACCAGCTGACCTCCATCTTCACCAACATACTCAACAAGTCTCTGGAACTGTGTGAAGTTCCCGCCTACTTAAAGCGTTCCACCGTCATCCCTGTTCCCAAGAAAACAGACATTCACTGGATTAAATCACTATAGACTTATTGCCTCTGTTGTCTGTGGTCATGAAATCCTTTAAGCCCCTGGTGCTGAAGGAACTGAAAGACATCACAGGCCCCTTGCTGGACTCCCTGCAGTTTGCTTTCCGGGCAAACGGGTCGGCAGAGGACGCTGTCAACCTGGGTCTACACTTCACCCTGTGCCTCTTGACCATCCAGGGACTGGCACCAGGATCCTGGTTGTAGACTTCAGCTCGGCCTTCAACACGATCAACCCTGACATCATCCACCGGAAGCTCACCCAGCTCAAAGAACCGCCCTCCACCTGGATAACCAGCCAATGTCATTGGGCTGATCCAGGATGGTGATGAATCTGCATGCAGAGAGCAGGTGGATTGATTTGTTCACCCTCAGGTCAGCAATATAGGGTGCCAATGGCTACAATGAGCTAACGCAGTTTCTATCTCCAAGCTGTCTCTCATGAACACCTTACTGTCAGGGTAGCCAGCTACTCTGCTGAGAGGAAAATGACTCTCCTGTACATACTGCCCCGGTTCTTACCTTTTCCTTGAATGTTTTTTTTATCTGTTATAGACTGTAGATTGCAAATCTGCTTGCTGATTACCTGCCTGCCTGTTTTATTTACATGATTTGGTTGGAATCCACAGTCAAATTCCTTATTTGAACCCACAAATTTGGTGAATAAAGTTGAGGATGAGAAAGATCTGTAGGTACACAGGCATAGCGGTGGGTGGCTGGGCTAAAACATGCAACATCTCTCACATCATCCATTTAAAATTGCCTCCTAGCCTTCTGAATCATAATTCAATCGATTTGGCAAGTGCCTGAAGATTCCCACCCCCAGCACATAATGCCTGCTGCCCATGATTCATTGCCTGGGTGGAGAAGAATGGACATGAGGTGGTCAAGCCTGCATTAATGCACTGGCTTACTGGGACTGAAGCCTCAGGGACTATGAAGACAAGCCAACAAGCCAATAAAAATGTTTCAGTGTATCATGATGGAGTAAAAAAGTTTAGTGTAACAAGACGTATTTACCCGGTCCTGTTGCTGTCCAGACACAGTGGAGCTGAGCTGAAAGCGTCTCGTCGGCGGGCAAAACAAACCAACCCCCAGAAAGAGATCCCATGGTGTTGACATCTCCGAAGAAAGAGGCCTTTTAAGGGTTGCTTGTCCATGAAGCAGCTGACAAGTACCAGGTGGCCAGAAAGATGACAGCTTCTGTGGTTGCTGAAGCAAAAACTTGGACATGGGAGGAATTTGAAAGGCTATGGAGCGAAACTTTCAATTGGCCTCAAGGAAGTTCTGGAAAACCGTTCAGTGATTCAGAAAGGGTAAACATGGGTGGTGCTCAGGGAGCATGAGGTTTCTGGGTGTTTTTTTTTTTTAAGGGCTATCCAATCCTTGTATGCCCAAGTATGAACTATGTCTGCATTCTTGACACGAAGTCGAGCTGGTTCTCAGTGCGCGTTGATCTCCGTCACCGATCTTGTTTGTGGTGTTGATGGATAGGATCTCAAGGCATAGTCGTGGGGAGGTGGTTGTCTGGTTTGGGAACCTCAGGATCTCATCTTTGTTTTTCCCAGGTGACGTGGTTTGGTTGACTTCTTCAGGCCATGTTCATGTTCACTGAACCAACTGGGACGAGATTCTGCTCCTCCAAGTCTGAGGCCATGGTTCTTGACTGGAAAAAGGTTGACGGCTCCGTCTGGATTGAGGGTCAGTCTCTGCCTCAACCAGAGGAGTTTAAGTATCTTGGTGTCTTGTTCATGAGTGGTGGTGGGATAAAATAGCAGATTGACAGATGGATTGGGGCTTCATCTGTTGTAATATGGCCACTGCTCTTGTCTATCATGATTTGGATAGATGGATAGATTTGTGAGGTCCATGTCACAAAGAATAAAAGCCAGAGGAGCAGCAAAAAACAACCATTTGTCATGTTTGGGCTGATTATCCTACAAAATCTTCTTTAGCTGATCTGACAAACATAATTCTTTTAATGGTATGTTTTAGAATGCTAGCCTGTTTTTCTAGCTATACCAATGGGTCATATCTGTTGGATGGATTTAAAATCTAAGTTATTTTCCACCAAGCATTTATAAACACCACTGTCCAACACTCATTCAGCTTCACCCATCTGTCTTGCTAATGGTCAGTCTTGACTATAATTTAGACCGGCTTCTCGTTTTGCCGGATGGTTGGAAAGGAAATCCCTCAGGGCATGGGTGGTCATCTTATTAGTGGGTATGCTTGCAGGGTCTGCTGGATGATGCAGAAACATGCCCCGGCATTGGGTGCAGCTCACACCATCTGTGGCAGAGCCAGCGATTGTCAGCTTCTGAAGCAGATGGTGTGCTGGGAGGAGCACAAAAGAGTGACAGCTGTCATTCACAGGAGCTGCAACTGCACTTCAGATGAGAGCTATGTGACTTGGTCATTGCAGGCTGCACAAATAGAATAGAAAAGGGGGCCACTGTTGCAGTATGAAACCATCTGTAGCAGCAATACTTGAAATCAGAATTGTACCAACCTTGTGTCATAATACGAGGGTGACAATCAAAGCTAAAGCATAAGAGTAGAGCCTATAAGATTTCAGTCATGATGATTTACTAAAGAGTGTTCATTGACAAAATTTAGTTGCAAAAGTAAACTTTGGTCATGTTGATGATCTAATCGTTTCTTGTATTTCTTCTCTGTACTTGCCTTAGTTTATTTTATTGTCATATAACTATTTTTGTCAATTTGATCTTTCTTGCACAGTTACCCACGCTGAACAGTCACTGAGCCAGACAAAAGGTGTTGCCGATGACTGTGTCCAGCAATTTAAGCTATTGAGTGCTGCCCCCAATTCACCTTCTCCCTGAACTTTATGGCTATAATTGCCCTAAAACTCCACCCTAATCCTCTCAGCTCCCAGTGAGCCTTTCTTGACTTCTTTGTAATGTGTTCAATATTCCTATTGTACTGTACTTTCTGCAACAAGTGTCTCTATGGGCCAGTTCATTCAATGAAGCTAGGTCAAAGTTCATCATGTTAGCAGGGAGGAGGCTCTGGGCTATGCATTCAACCTGTAACACTTCATGTTCATGTTCTATGTGGTCAGACAATGAAAACACCCATCAATGCCCTCCCTTGTCTATACATGGCGAGTATGACTGATGACGTGTATGGCACATTGGTGAACATTAGGGGTACGAAATTGTGTGAATTTTAAACTGTTTGTTTATGTCGAGTGAGAATTTGACAAAAGGTTTATGTCATTGCTGGCATCAGACTCCTCGAGCTTGTACTGGGTGGTCTTTGTTTGCATGCGTAAAAAGAGCTTCGCTCTCACTCTTATTTGTCCCCTATTGATACTCCAAATTAGGTTGATGAGAGGCCCTCCGATCAGGTGGCATATTAATTGGGTCAGACTGGATCTTATATGAAATCCAAATAATGGCGAGCAAAAACCCCAACACTAAACCTTTGTCCTCTGAGCGCTCTCTTACACCAATTAGCCTCCCACTGGTTTTGCTTCCTGCCACTTCGGCTGCCTGTTACTGTTTTCTAATAATAACGAGGCAACCAGAGGTTTGAAAACGTGTGTATGTTTTTGAGTCTCTTATCTGTGCAGAATTATGAACTTTGTATTTGGGGTACTTTGAAATGTTAACTATCTGCGTCTGGAACACCAACAATAATAGCCTTTGCTATGTTTTTTTATGATCAATAGGACATTAAGATTTGTTTGTCACTTTAGTCTTTAGTTTAGTTGTTTTTGTGTTAGTGGGATGAATGAGACTGGCTGACACCAGACATTGTCGGACATTGCCTTGGTTTACCGTCCTTTACTATGTTGCATGGGGTATTAGGATAACACCTGTAGAGTGGCAGACCAGGTGATGGTCCCAGACTTCAAGAATTGGGACTTGAGGGATCATACCTCTCAGTCTCCTATAAAGGTTTGCTCCCGGCTTTTGGAAAGAAGGTCTGGATTGATTGGATAGAACAGGACACGGACCGGATATTTACCACGGTGAAGCTGCTGACGGGTTATAACAGCTTGGTTATCTGGTTCAGCTGATTTGAAGGATGGCTTAAGCTCTAACAAACAAGTGGGGAGCCACTTCTCTTCCACAGTGAAAGAAGGCAGTTGTGCTGATTCAGAAGTTAATGAGGGTGCCTTCTGGGTGTCTCGCTTTGGAGGTTTTCCCGACGTCATGGGAAGAACACCCTGGGCTGAAGACCCTATATCAGGGTTGATAAATTAATAACCACATATATCGATTGATAGACGTGTGATGGAGGGAAAAAAAGGGTCAGTAAAAAGTTCAATAGAAGATCAGTTTTCCTTCCTTTTGCATTCTAGCCTATCATGTAGTTTAATACTACAGTCGTTACATCCTCCCAACCAATCACAAACAAAGACCCAGGAATGCTCCTTCATGAAGCCCCGCCCCTTGAAACAGTCCAGATATCGGGTGTTCTCTTTTCTTTTTTTAAAAAACTTGCAGTTTTGGTAAAAAGTTGGTTGAATAACGGGTTGAGTTTGAATTCAGTGTTTGTGTGTTATGTATCTAAAAAATAGGCCATTAATCAACAGCATTAAATGGCCAGGGCTGCACTTAAAATATATGTAATTTTTTATATTTACCAATAATGATCAATATGATTTCAATTTTATCGACATGCTTTTTTTCCATATAGTCCAGCCCTGCCCTGTATATCCTTTCTGGCTTGGGAACACCTTGAGACTCCCAACAATGAGCTGCATAGTATCGCCAAGGAGAGGGAGTCCTTTCTGAACCTGCTCTGCTACTCAATCTTGGATTAGTGGGACAATGTATGGATTATTTTTTATTTATTTTTTGGTTACCTTAGTGTACTGGTCAGTGACTATTTTTCCCTGTTCGTTTTGCAACAGTCTTTGGTATTTGAGCTTCTTCTTACCATGCTGAGTTATTTAAATTTTTACTCATCTCTATGGTTTCTCTTCATTGTTGTCAACCATTCGCTGCATTGCCTGCCAACCTGCTCTTATTGAAACGCCAACAGTCACATCCATCACTTCAGCCACCGGTCACAACCAGCCAAAACATCCCAGAACTTCAAACAATGAACCAGGAAGTATTAAGACACTACCAGCACCTGCACATGTTTTTGCTTCTGGATCATTGGTGTTGCCGTTTGTCTATTTTGCATACGTGGTTCTGGATCCAGTTGGACTCTAAGTAACATTTCTCTAACCATGCTCTGATTGGCATGAGTGCAAACTGCAATTATATAATTAATACAATTAATAAAGGACTTTTTATTATTATCCTGATACTAAGTGTTTCACACAGTAAAGAGAAGAGTGCTTTGTCAGCATTTGAGTTAAAAGAGTTCAGTTTTTTAAATACTTGCAGAAGGATATAAATTATAACCTAAAAGTTATAATTCAAAGCCTAAATAACATTGCCACGTACCGCTGTACAACGATGTTTAGGGTTGTTTTGTTCGTAAAACACCATTTGGACTGTTGTTGAGCAGTTGGTGCAGTATTTGTAGAATAAATAAATACATTCATAGTCACATATTCACATAACGTCAGAACTACTGGAGATGACCACCTGAAGGCTAAAGAGCTACCGCATTCCTCTGCGCATTAGCTTTATTTTGAATGCATTCAAGTTGAGAAACATCCGCTACTTTTAGGAATGTAAATAGTTTTGCCAAGGCAGAATACCGGTAAGTCCCTCACATTTGTGGTTTGTTTTGATGATGGCTTTGTTTTTATTCCTTGGACAGGCGAACAAAGTTGTCTTTCTTTTATGCAGGTTGAAAAACGTTCACAATTTTCCCGCTGTGATACCGGCAGTCCACTATTGGTCGCCAAGCCTCACATGGATGTGACTGAAAACTAAGGATGAATGACACTGACACCTAGATAGTGGAACATAAACCAAAAATCTAATGCTGAAGTATCTAACACATCATACTCCATTCTAAACTAATTCAAGAACAGATGAGAAACACATTCACTGACATATCAGTCTGGTAAGGGTTACAAAACTACTTTGACTCAGTTAAACACATTAGAGCCACTATCCACAAATGGAGAAAACATGGAACAGAGCTGAACCTTCCCAGCATTGGTTGGCC
Organism: Fundulus heteroclitus; assembly: GCF_011125445.2. Classification (NCBI taxonomy): domain Eukaryota; kingdom Metazoa; phylum Chordata; class Actinopteri; order Cyprinodontiformes; family Fundulidae; genus Fundulus; species Fundulus heteroclitus. Next base: position 26,588,225 of record NC_046380.1, on the reverse strand, counting down.
TGCCAAAATTACTCCAGGAATGCTCCAACAACTCATTTAGGAGGTCACAAAAGAGCCCAGCACAACATTAAGCCAAAAGAACACAGGAGACAAAAACTTTAGGACACAACAACTTTTTCTAGATTTAGGGGGCAATAACATTTTCATATAGGGCAAGGTTGGGTTTTTAATTGGCTTTTTGGCCTAAAATAAATTTGTATTTGCTCAGTTTTATTTGTCTGTGATTAAAAAAAAGCAAAAATAGAAGAAGGTTTCAATGGGAACGCTACTTTCTTACAGCACCCTGCGTAGAGTTTATTGAGAGCTAATTACCACGGTTAAAACCTTGCATGAGATATTTCTAGAAAGCAGCTATTGAGTTATTTAATATCCTGATCAACAGGTACAGTTTGATATCGTCAAAGAACACATAAGAACTAAAAAACCCTAGGGAACAACACATTTTTGTAGATGGTAAACTTCATACTTCTGCACAGTCAGCGCCTGTTCAAATCCGCCGGTTTTTGTTCTCAGAGCGATTCTGTAGTCCAAGCTGAAAGGTGCCGAACCTACAAGTGGATAAGTCAAAAATGTTTGTTTTTTCATTACACCATCCTATGAGGCTTTTCACATTTAAATCACTCAGTTGTGGTCTATATAAAGTGGAACAGCAATGCGTCTGAATTCCTCGTTATTGTATCTTCACAGTCCCTCTTTTATCCACTCTGAGGTGCTTCTGAGAACAGCTAATTTTGGTGCTGTCTCTTTAAATCTAAAGGACGTACTTCACACCCCGCCCCCCTCCAAGTGCTGAACATTCTACTCCACCCCATTCGGCCATTTTTGTAGTTTGATAGCAGAGATGACATTATAGAAATTTATCAGAAACAGAAACTTTTCATTCATAAACTGATTGAAAGTTGTCAACAGTGGAACACTTGTCCATCCAGCCTTATATGTTTGAGCCGGAGTCTGACCCAGAGCGAGAGTAGAGTGAAGATGACCAATCTGCAGAACCGAGCCTGATCCACTTGTAGCTTCGACTTCCTTGAGCTTTGACTACAAAATCACAACGAGAAATAAAAATGGCAGAATTTTTATCTTTACAAAATTGGTAAGCCGAACATCCATGACCATCCATTATTTTGTTTTGCAGCTCCGCAGCAAATATTTTGTTGTAATTGTTCAATAAACGTAACACAGACAAGAAAAAACTAAATGGCTTGAACATTATGACCCAAACAGAATATAAAGTTATCTACACAGCACCTGGAGGGACTAAATTGAACTTTTCTGCACTCCTCGAGTCTCCAAATACACAACAAAATGTATTTAAGGGCTGGAAAAGTTAATTTTGCATAATATTTCTCCTTTAATACAACAAAATAAAGGTTATTCTACATTTAGGATAAAAAAGATAAGTTAGTAAATCATTTAAAAAAATGTCTTTTTGCATTTTGTGTTATCCTACAGTTTTAAAATCTTTGCACATGCACACAATAATGATAAAGAAACACAACGCAGCGCAAACCATATAAGCTAAATAAATGATTTATTGTACAAAAGAAAATGACAGTAAATAAACAACAAAAGGCAAAAATAATAATACAGTTATTCATACGCACATCCATTAAACTACGGAGATGGGGTGATTTCCTTTCTTTTTCACTACACAAACAACAGGTATGAAGGGGAAAAGAGAGAGACACACTTAGAAGCGGTGAACCTGTCCAAAACACGATTAAAGTTAACATTTGGGTTGTATTTACATAGATATTTGTTACTCTCATATATTTATAGGAAAACAAAACCAAAACTCTCAGACATACAAGTTTAAAAAAAACACTAAAACAAAACTCTCAACAGCTTTGAACACAGTCAAACCACAGAGGTGGGCACAGCTAATTTTCTTTTTCTCCCTTTGACCATGCATGACCGTCAGTCACTCTGTTAGCAACTTAACCTGAACCTGAGAGCAAGGGGACCCTGTGCTTTACGTCGAAAATTTTTGGAGGGGATGTGGCTCTTTTGAGTTTTATGTTTGCACTGATTTTTTATTTTTTTTAGAAGCAAAAAAATAAAAATAATAATTTGAAGGCTAAAGTGAGGTAGACAGACTTGGAAATGCATTGTAAGTAATAAATAACCGATCAGGCGATTTCTCTTTTTAAACCACAGCCCCTAAACCAGCCTTTTCCTCCCTTTGAAATGTTCTAGCATGTTCCTGCAATCGCAAAGGTTATGGCACACAACTCGTTGTCCTCTACTTTGGCTAACGATCCCTGGATATTCCTCCCATTTTTATTTATTAAAATGGCTGCTCTCAATTACAACACACACACAAGCAAAAAAAAAAAAAAAAAAAAAAAAAAAAATACAAGACAGGATGACACGTTAAGTTAACAGTTTTCAATCTTTCTAACATAATAACAAGTTAAGGTTGACGGGTGGGCCATTTCCAGTTAAAGCATTTCAATAGATCCAGACATATATTAAACACTTAAAAAAAAAAAACGTGGGAACAGAGGCCTTTAAGGCTGGCTTTACAGTACGTCCAGGTTCCAGATTGAATCAAAGTGTGTGGGTGTATAGACAGGCCCCCGCTTCAGAAAAAGTCAGGAAAAGGTGTGATGGTATCAAAATGAAGTGAAAACTTCTCTACTATATGGTTTATCACCAGAAGCATGAATATTTCTTTTTTTTTTTTTATCCTATACTGTACAAGCTCTCTTGTGCTTGGTAAAACGCAAACAACACTTCAGCTCCTCACGCCATGTACGTCCCATAGTGCAAAATTTATTGTTGGTAAGGTAGAGTGCCCCCCAAAAGGGTTTTTGTAACCCCTTTTTTAATATATACATATAGCATTTATATATAATGTCAGAAGGCTCTCACTTTATCCAACAGCATAGTGCTTTCGTTTTTATAACAAAGGATATCTTTGCTTTGACATCCAGGAGACAAAGACAAGCTTCGAGCATACTAATCTACTCTGTTTAAGCACTAACATTAATTTCTCCATTATGAAAGTGGTGATGATGATAATGATGATAATGATGATGCAGTTGAGGCTGAGAGGGATGGGGGCATTTCAAAATGCAATCCGATGTCTTCTCTAAACTAAAGCTGGTTATGATGCTAGTATCTTGATCTTAATTTTGACTCATTCTAGTTGCAGACTAAATGGTATATTGTGAGTTATGGGAGTAATTAATTTTCATAACAGCACTTCTGCTCACTCGCTAGCATTGAGGAAAAAAATGCTAATGATAAAGGAGTAAAATAGTCTTTGTCGTTTAAGTGTTTTTTTTCCCCCTTACATAGATGGAAACATGTAGAAATAGGTGAACTTCTAGAGATAGAAATAGTTTTCTCTACTGGCAGCAAAATTACAGTCCTGGTCAGATTTTTATGCACAACATGGGCATTAATGTCATGTTGATTTTGCTCTTATGTCGCATTCTGTCATTTCTTTTTCCAGTCGCAGCGATGGCATAAAAGGCAACTTGAATATTTTAGAAACAAGAATCAGGGTGAACAACTTTGAATTTATTGTGATTTTTTATTTTTTTTTATCCACGAATGGTCAAAATTATACATACTGGCTTAACTATATACCTACACTCCCATTAATTGATTAAATTTCCCTCTGCAAGTTGCAGAGGCACCACACACTATCTGTGCCCAGCAAAAGGCGTCTCGTATAACTGTGACTGAACATTTGACCCCGCTTTGTAGCAGAATTGGTTGAGCTCTTTTAAATTGGTTGGTGCTCCTCCGCTTTTAAGCACAGTATATATATATATATATATATATATATATATATATATATATATATATATATATATATATTAATGAAGTTGCCGTTGAGGCCATTCCAGAAGCTTCATGCTAGTCTTCTTTGCCTATTGCTAAACCAATTTTGGTCCGGGTTTTAGATTGTTGCCCCGTTGCTTTAAAGGTGAGCCCTTAAAAGTTGGCGGTCAGGCTTGGTGGAGGTGGCGTCATGCCGTAGTGTTGTTTTGGTGCAAGTTGTACTGGAGCATTGCACAAAGTGGATGAAATGATGAAGAGGACAACCTCCAAGTTCTTCAGCTTCACCTCAAATCCATAACACAGATCAAAACTGGTCCTAGAAAAGATTAAGCTGGCTAACATTGGCGCTGACTTTTGTGTCTAATGATCATAAAAAAGAGTGGTTGTGTATTTATAATATCCAAATTGATAAGACATCCACACCCATGATGAACTTCTCGCCAGGACTGTAAGCAGAACTATGTTATAGTGTAAATTTTTTTGTGTATGATTATATATCTAGCTCTAACCATCTTTAAATAAAGAAACTTGTCACTGTTTTTTTAACAACGGAAGTTGAGTGTGATATTCTACTCTAGTGGTGAAAAATTATGCTGTTCTCTTGTAACCCTCCAGGACTGTACAGTACTTTGTTCCCTTGCAAAACCACATCGACATAACCTTTTTAATTTTAGACTTCAAGGAGGGTAATAGGCTAAATCTTTCTAATTTACTTTTGCTGAAACTTTTCTAATTTACTTTGGAGGACAGAATTTACCCACTTTATTTTAAATTTTCTTTATTTTTAAAAGTCTGTTTCGAAGCCATCTGGCAGTCTTAATCTGGGATCTTCCACTATTAATAATAGTTAACAATAGGTTTGGTTTCAGATCCCCACAAGATTTTAAATTTCTAAACATCTGTAAACAACATTTTGGATTTGTCTAAACAGTTTTTCAACAAGTAGAACCTCTACATATTGTTATTATTGATATTATTACGTAGCTACTGAGTTGTTGTAAAATGTATGAATTGCAAAATGACTATGATCATGCCCCCCCTTTCTTTGCAAGCATTTAATTGGATAAAAATATTTCCCAAAAATAAGTGTAACTGAAAGTTAATTGTTTTGGAACCGGCCCTAAAAACTGATGCTGCCTGATGAAATATACTCATGTCACCTGTCAACACATTCCACTAACCTGGACACTTCACAAAGATGCCATAGAAAATAAAAATCGCAAAACTAACATGTACTCTATAACATAGTTTTGTCTCTCCGTTTTCTGAGGCTGCTCCGCAAGCAGACCCAGATCACTCATTATATACTGTATTTCCATTGTCCGTTCTTTTTTTTTCTTTTTCTTCTTTTTTTTTGATTCTCGTTTTCATTTATAACTTTTTTTTATACAGTTAGAACCAAATTAATTACTGGAAAAATGGAAACCCAGCAGGATGTTTCTGTGGCATAGCGAAAGTGAAATCTGGTGCCAAGGGGAGCGCTCCACAGGGGTTTTAGGTGGTTTCATGAGGGCTGAACTTAAGCACGTGTGTCTCCTTCTGCAGCCTAAGAGCAGCCACATCGATCCACCACCATCCCTGGGATCTTGCCGTGAATGATCTGCTGCTTGTCGTTGAAGTAAAGCATGTTGATGGGGGACATCTTGGTCGGGGTGCAGCAGGGCCCCGCGGAGCCGCGCGGGTTGGCGTGCTGCACCAGGTGGGTGTGCGGATACTTCTGCATGAACATGTACTCGCACTGACCGGAGCAGTAGTTGGCTTTGTAACGCTTGGGGGCAATGATCCAGTCCCAGCCAAACGCCTCGAAGTCCACAGTCAGAGGGTAGCGACAGCAGCGAGACTCGGTGGAGTGCTCATCGCAGTCCAAACCGAGGTTCCTTCGAGAACGTTTGGTGGTCTCGAGAACCTTCACTTCCAGAAACGGCTGCTGGAATCAGGGGGAGGGAGGGCACAACAAACAGAAAGAGGTGGTTATAAGAGAACAACACAACCAAATACACGAGAATGCTACAAGCTGTTGATGTTTTTAAGACAAATACCATCTTCTGATGTTAACATCTTTATAATTCAAACTTGACCTGATATCACAAAAAGTTGTACTTCACTACACACTTCATGTTGCTTATAATACAGGTGCACTTCGTATATTATAATAACATCAAAAAGTTCACTGTTTCAGTAACTAAATTCAAAACGGGGAACTCAAATGAAATATAGATGTCTGTAATTAAACTGCTCTGGCAACAGACGAGGAACACAATCATTGACATTTATCAGTCTGTAAAGCGTTAAATCCATTTTTAAGTGTTTGAGACTCCAGTGAGACTCGAACAATGAGTCATTATCCGCAAAGATAAACATGAAACAGTGGTGAACCTTCCTAGCAGTGCTTTTCAACTAAAAACTCTCCAAGAGTGAATCAACAGCTCATCTAAGAGGTCACAAAGAACCCAGAACAACATCTGAAGCCTTACAGTAATATCTGGAGTAACAGATGTTTAATAAACATACTAACAGCCATATATGGTGGTGATGGTATTTGGTACTTTCTGAATTAGCGCCTGTATGATCTGCTGTAATTGATGGAGTCAAGAACTTCTCTCACAAAAAAAAAAGTGTTTCGGAGCGGCATAGTCAACGTCTAGCCTAAGGCTCCATTCAAAAACTTTATTAGGCAAGGACTGTTTAGCGAAAGCAGAAGTGTGTCAGCGGTCGCCATGATAAGAGCTGTCCAAATAGTGCGGAATAGTAAGGAAGGAGGTAAGAAAAGGAGCCGGTAAGCTTTCTCCTTTAGCGTAGGAACCCATACCGGTGCTACGGAACTATAAAGAATCTCACAATCCTGCGTGATATGACGTATCAGCACGGAAATTAACGAAAATGACCAGAGAGAAGAGGGTGCACACTTTGCAGTTCACTTTCGGAAGGCTGTAGGCTCGCACTGACATGCATTATCCACGTCCGTTTCTGTTTCCGTCACGTAATGATGTCGGATTTAAAGACTGTCTGAAATCGGCACAGCTATCTGAGGCTTCTTTCCTCCCCACGATAGAGTTCTTACTGTTGACCCATTGAAAGGTCAAGCAACACTTGATTGTGACTAAAAAAACAAAAACAGAAGATATCGTAAAAGAAGGCAGATACTTTTCCATGGCATTGTAAGACCCCAAAACTTAAAATTTGCGAACAACAAGCAACAGAGCATGAAACACGTTCCACGTATGACTAAAAGTGGAAGGAAAATGAGGACGCTTAGTTTTGAGGAGATCCCAAAAATCCACAACCAAATGAGCCATTATCCAGAAGCAACAAGGACAAAAGGACTGCCCTAACTTCCAACTTTGAAATCATTCCCAACATTATTTGGAATAGCCAATTATGTAAAACCAACACAGTGTAAGCACTACCATCGTACCTGGTAAACTTTACACCCACGAGATGAATGATGAGCCACAACAGCTTAAGGCAGCCATTAAGTTCAGTCAACGCTGAATATGGAAGCAAAATAGAAACAACAACTATTTGACCAATTCCACTTTCTTCCTCAGCACCGCACTGCAGGAAAATGCTTATGAGAACAAAAGCTTTCCAATAGAAACCAATGGGGTTATTTGACTCAGACCTGAAAACATGTTTCTACCATGGGGAATGTCTTAAACTTTGTAAACAAAGACAATATACTTGTAACTCTGTTGTTTTAATGAAGGTGAGACAAAAAAAAACCTCAATGTAGCAGTGTGTATTTAAGCGACATATATATATATTTTTAGAGGCGTTATTGTAACTATATATGTCAAAGGAGCAACTTTTCAAATGAATCTCCAACTCATTGGCAAATAGAAGTCTGAGCTAATCGGTTCGCCATTTGTGAGAATAAACACAATGCCCTGCTCAAGGGCTCATTCAGTGGACAGAAACTAGCTTTTACCCTCACAAATGGCTCACTGTGTATGCTAGAGTTGACCTCTGACCCATAAGGTCATCTGCAGGCTACCATAACCTTGACCTCTGGGTGCAGCGAGCAGATCAAATATTTTACTTCAGCATGTTTGTTTTACAAAGCCTCCTTCTGCCCTCAGTGATTCCAGCTGGGCTGCAGCACAGCTTTTATTTTTTTGATACATTCAAAAGAGGAAATAAGCTGAAAACGCTGTTGGTTTGGCTTTTAATGTGGAAAATCACTCTGAAGATCAAGGAGAAGCTTTGTTTGTCTCTTCGTTCTTTTCTGGCTTGTTGTGTTTGGTGATATTATTCTACACACCCTCCTGCGTTTTGGATTTAATTATTGTCTTTGGTTAAGAACAATAAAGCGCACTGCTGTGCGCTCAAAGGGCAGCCGTTTATTGGCCAAGACACCAGAGCTGACCTCTCATGTTTTCTGGAGATCTGACCCAAATAACCACTTGGTAAATATTTGGCATTGCTTAACTAGGGTAAGTGGCCTACATAATTCAACAAAGATGTTGTATTTAACTGTCAGGTTCAGTAACTCGAACTAGATTAATGGCTCACCGATGGCTTTTGCTTTGAGGCCGAAGTTTGAACTCATTTGTGCAGGCCCATTTGTCATGCTAGAACCAGACTTTTAACATTGATGAAATATTCTAAAAATGCATTCAACATGTCTGAGATTGTTTCTTTTTAGGCCCATTAACATTGGGCTGAGAGAAATAAGCAAAAATGTAAATATTTTAATCCCAAAAAACAAAAGTATTGTGATTTCAGTCAGGTTAATAATAACAAAAAGGAGACTTTATTTCTATTTGTACAATGCCAAAACATTTTTGCATGTTCTGCAAGTCCAAGTCAAGTCTCAAGTGTTTTGGCCCAAGTCAAGTCTAACAACTAAAATAAAATCTATAAATCTTGTCATTCGACCCACGCCATCTAGTCTGCCTCTCTTTCAGCCTGTATTGTTTAATCCTCAGGCCTACTTTAATGCTTGAATATTTATCTATTTTTTGGGGGGTTAGGGTTTTTGGGGTGAACATTTAGCTTTATTACATCAATAGATTGGATATAAATATGATATAAATATCATGATGAAAGGCAAATTTATTAATAAGGGTTAACAGTGGTCTCAATGCTGAATTTTTTTAATGAATAAAACAGAGGCAACATGCCTTTTGCAATGATATAATTAACACCTGTTTTGCTTTTACAGAAGAAAATATGGCCTTAATTCCAACCCTGATTACAAAGGATACAACTCTCTTGCCTCCAGAGCATGACCACAAATCAAGCCTTAAGTCATTAAAGAGCAAATCCTTGTGAAATCTTGTATTTTTAGGACTCCAAATCAAGTCTCATCTCTTAATTCTTTGAGCATAAAATAAAGTAAATTTTTAAGTCTTTAGAGCCCAAGTCCAAGCTCACGATCACGTTTTTAGTTAGACTCCAGTCAAGTCTCAAGTCAATAGAGAGGGGGTCCAAGTCAACTCGTGAGATGTTAGAGCACAAGCTTAATGTATAACTCACCCTGATGTAAAAGCATAACTCGCCCCCCAGACAAATTTTTAAATATGCCATCAAAGTGGGCAGTGCCAAGAGACCCTGAGAGGCGGGGCTAAGTTTGGGAATGAACAGTGGGGGTTAAGTGGGGCCGTGGTCAGGATGAGGGAAAGTGACATGTTGAAACATGAATAGTGACCAAGGTAACGCCGGTGATTTTACCACGGACCGATCTTTTGAGGTGGAGGACTTTTCACCCGCTTCGTCACCGGAGGTCTGTGGAGCCCAGCGGGGCTGAGCATTATCGGTTCAAGCCGCTGACTCCGGGCGCTGATTCAGCGATGCCGAAGTGTGGAGGACAGAATAGATACGGTTTCTGAGTGGTAAAGTGATGTAAGCAGCATCACTGCTAACATGTGCAAACAAACACTGAACACTATCGTACCCGCAATTTCAAGTCCTGAGTCTGACTCGCCATGTGGCATAATGTGTGTGACTGAAATGCTTTTACAGGAACGCGTGAGTATGGTGACGAACGCTTGTGCCGTTTGAACCAATAGGAAAATTCAACTGCAATAGCCACTGTTCCACCCTAAGAGGGCAGCACTAAGATTGTTTTAAAACAAATACTGCAAAACTAGACTAGTGCTCTCCAAAATGTAAAAAAAAAAAAGCACAGTAACATACAAATAGCACCCTTAGGCCCATTTTAAACTAAAACGTTTGCAACTTAATTTTTACCTAATTAGAAATATAAATATGCATTGATGTTCAAAGAAAAACAGTTTAAATGGGTTAACGCATTATTTGTCAAATTTTTCAAACACACATAGTTAGCTATCTTATACTGGTCCACACATTAACCATGATATAGCTGCAGCACATGACCAGAAGTCAGACGCTGGATGACTTCATGAAATACTGTTAGAGAGAAATCTGTGTGGTGCAAGAAGATGGAGATGAGCAATATGAACAGAAAAACCATGTCCCTCGCTATAAAATCAAACATGGTCTTTTACAAGAGGATATTCACATCTTTGTCAGAGTTGTGGTCCCTGTCTTGCTTAGCTGCCTCCTTTCACTCGCTTTGAAGCGGATGGAGGTCTTTAGAATGTGAACAAGTCCAATTCAAGTCTCAGGAGTTTAAAATGTTAGTCCATGGCTTGGCTCAAGTCTTACGAGCACAAATCCAAGTCGAATCTTGAGTCTTTAAAGAGTTTAAATGAAAGCTAACATTCAATTAGGGAATTGTCTATCTTGCACACACTGGCACAGAATCACTGTTGCCTTCCATTTCTCCTATGAACTTCTGTTTGCAGGTGTGTCGAGACATCGGGCCAAACTATTTATAAGGCTAATGATTGTAAAATGAGATGATTGGCTTTTCACTATTATTTCTAATCAGGTCTAATGTAAAAGCTCAAACCTGTTAAAATAACTAACAATGATTTACTAGGTGAATACAAATGAGTCATTGATAAAATATTTATCCTAATTTCTGAGCAGTACTGTAACTGCCTGTAATAAAAAAAAATTGAGCTGTGGTGGAAGTAACTCCCCTCCCCGGCCCTGGGGACAGGTCTGAGGATCCTTACCAGCCCCTCCTCCCCGGGTCGCAGCGAGGTAACAGCCAGGTCATTACCGCTCTCATCAAAGGCGTTGATGTCAATTCCCCAGTTGGTGTGGGGCTGTTTAAACCAGTTCTGCAACACATGCTTGAAGTCAATACTTTGCCAGTGGCCGGCCCTGGAGTTGAGCTCTATCTTCAGGGAGCGGATGCGGATGTGGCGGCTGCCCTGTTCTGTGACGGGCTTCAAGCGCAGGATCTGCAGGTAGACGGTGGAGGTCTGCTGCAGCGGTCGCAGGTACACCCACAGCTGCGCCTTAAGCACCTTAGTGAACATCAGTTTAGGGCTGAACTTGAAGAAGCAGCAGCTGGGCTTCCCGTTCACCTGCACCAGGGGCTCCGCTGTGGAAGAGAAGAAAGACCTGTATTTAATTAGCAAATATGGTACACATACAGCACATCATGACAAAATGCTCAAAATGTAAACGATTAGCAATGACTTGTAAAATATATTATATTATAAAGCCCTGGACTCCCTTGTGAAAACTGATCAGCAAGGGGAATAAAATCAAAAGGTTGCTGAAAGTTTGAAATGTAAAGACTAACTATAGTGTTGTCTCCTGCAAAGCGTATTTTTAAGATTTATATTTGGAAGAAAGTATTATTTGGGTGCTAGAAATGCAAAATTCTTAATCATCATACTTTATACACTCTAAAGAATAAAACCAACCTTTACTTGAAACATTTTATTGCAACATTTTTACACTCAAAAATACTGAGTAGACTGAAAACCAGTTAAAAATATACTGTATCAACTATATAACTAGTACTAAAACTAATTGAGTTGACATGAATATTTATAGATGGCATAGTAACATACAAAATTTAGTAAATATTACTGAAATTATAATAAAAAGTAAATAAATAAAATGAGTAAGGTTGAGTAAAAAACACAAACAGATTGAGTAATTAGTACTGAAATACTTGGTAAACATAACTGACAGCAAGACTGCTACTTAATATAAAAAACTGTCCCATTTACTTAATATTTTAATTTAATCAAAACTGGGATTAAAATTAAACACTATATTTATTGTATTTTACTGGCAGTTCGAAGTTGTAAAAGCTATTTATTAAAACATGCATGTAAAAAAAGACCACATGTCAACATTTTTCATAATCAAAATTAAACTTTTATAATATGGCAATAGACCCAGGAAACTAATTTGAAACTATTGTTGTCCTGCTGCCATCTGACATTACCAGGATGAAAACTGGCTGGACAGAAGCAAACATAGAAGCTTCTTATCAATACAACAACAAACAGCGCTAGTAAAGCAAGACATTGCAAAACCACTGGTTCACAATAATTACTAAGTTGCCTGTGCATCATTTTGAAAATGAAACCCACTGGCAACAGTCACAATATTTTAATTAGCATTTCAGAATAAAAGGTTTCCTGTTTTAGTGTTTACAGAGTATAACTAAAGATTAAAAAAACAAAAAGCTTTACATCTGATAAAGTACAAAACTGTCTTGAAAATAATGCTCTTGGAGCAACGTGCCCAAACTAAAAGCCTTAAATTTGCAACTTCAAACACTTTCCTAATTGGAGGATAAAGCACCAACCATGTGAGCCAACCAAAAAAACAAGGGATTATATCTAACAGAAAATAAACAGAAACCATTTTACGGGGATCATGGTTTATGTTCTATACTCCAATAAATTACAGAATAACTTTCACAAGATCTAGATCAGATCCTACCTTCAGGCTGGTATCCTGTATAAAAAACATTAGTCCAGTGACTGTTGCCTTTTTTTAACACACTTCAATTTTTGTTGGTCCAAAAACCCCATTTAAATATTTTAAGGTGATTCATTAACTGAACCTTTTTATGAATATGGTAATCTATTGAAGAAGTCCCATGCTTTAGACGCAGTTTGGTGAAATGTTGTCAGCTACACAGAGGTGGTTTTTCACTCTCTGAACCTTCACTGAAAGGTTTCCAGGATCCAGCTCATTAGCAGAGCTCTACAGAACTTGACTGCATGCCAGTGAGTCAGTTTAGGACACATATATAAGGACACATATATTTAGGTGTGTAGGACACATATATAAGATCCAGGACACCAGAGGATCTGAGTTTGAGACCACTGATCAACTTTTAGGTTGATATTTAAGATTCATTATATTAAATAATTTATAATTATAGCCCATGATGTTGACTTTTTCTTAAATATTTTGATTTCACTTCAAATAAAATATTAAGTACATCTAAAATACAACGATTGAACACAAAAACATTTGTTACATTTTTTGACATTAATTTCAGTATATCCAACTCAAATAAGCACTTACGTGACATTCAAAGATTTTATCAACGTAATCTAACTTTTAATCAAAGTGATATTTCCTAAGCCTCAGAAACCCACACAACTGTTTTGCATGTAATGAAAATTAGCCAAGACTGTTTGCAGCAGCTTTTTTGAATCTACCAAGCACAAAAGACCAACAGAAGATGGAGGCTGTAAGGAGAGCGTTAATAAGAAAAGTCAGCCAACAAATGGATGGTGACTCTGGAGGAGCTGTGGCGATCCACAGTTCAGGTGGAATAATCTGTCGACAGGATTACTATCAGCTGTGCCTTTCCCAAAATTGGTCTTCAAGGAAGAGTGGTAAAAAAAACCCTATCATCTCTATGTTGGGGACACAGAAAAATGTTTGCCAAATTTAGACGTTTATGCCTAATGCTATATGTATCAAAAAACTATCACCGCCCTTCATTTTGAACACACCATACTGCAAGTGAAACACAGTGGCATGTATCATGCTGTGGAGATGCATTTCTTCAGCAGGGACAGGTAAGTGTATCAAACTTGATGTGAAGATGGATGGAACTAAACTCAGGACAGTCCTGGAAGAAAACTGAGACTCTTAACATACAGCCAGAGGCATAATGTAAGAGTTTGTATTGAAGCGTCTTCGTGTGCTAGAATGGTCCAGTCAAAGTCCAGATTTATACCCAATTCCAAATCTGTAGCAAAACTTGAAAATTGATGTTTACAGGTGATCTTCGTTCAAACTGGCTGAGCTTTAGCTGTTTTGCATAGAAGATTATGGAGAACGTTTAGACTCTGGATGTGCACATCTGGTAGAGACATGTCGCAAAATACTTGCAGCTGTATATGCAGTGGGAGGAGGTTCTAAAACTCATCCACTCAGGGATCTGGTACTCCCTGGACAGGTAACCAGTTTGTCAAAGGGCAACACGGGATAAACATCCATCTACTCTCATACACACATAAAACAAACTGAGCATTCGTGTTTCCAGACTGTGGAAAAAAAACGGTGTACATGGAGAAAATGCTAGATGTGTGATATCATCATTCTCTGAACAAACCATTAGCAACGTTTTTGTATATCCTCATGCACTAGGAAAAATCAGATCATAAACCCAATGCTATAGGATTGGGTTTATGATCTGATTGTCCTCCTTGATTACTGGCCCTCTGGAAAGGAAGTGCAAAACACCTTAAAAAAATATGCAACTTTTGTTGCAGTAGTATCATTTCATGGTGAGAAAAAAAATATGAAACATCAAATTTGAGTTTATTTATTCAGTAGGGTAAAATACCCATGTCTTTTTTGTAGCGTATATTTAACTTTTTTAATTGATTAAAGCATCTAAAAACTTTAAATAAAAATTTCATGATTTCCTGTTTTCCTGGAGTAAAAATATAATAGAATACAAAAGCACATTTAGCTTAGTCCCTTGTCAAAATGTGACCGACAAGAAGACATAATTAAAGAGGAACAACTGGAACTGTGATAATCGAAGCTGAAGGACGATGCATACTGTGCATATTGTGAGCAGGATGTTTATTGAGGTAAGTTGAAAATGTTCTGTGGATAATTTTGGTGAGCTGCTGCTCCCAACATCTTGCTTTGTTTACATTCAGAAGCACATTTCTGATTTTGTCTTGTTATATTCTGTTTATATATTTTTTTATTTTACAAATGCAACAAGTGTGACAATATAGTGGCAGACAGGGACAATAATATGTATTCATTTTGCAGATTTTTATTGAAAAACAGTAATGCATTTTATTGAGAGCACTGTTTTTTCAAGTGTACTTGTGTCTATCTAGTCAAACGCTGCTGATCTAAAATGTGCACAAGGCTGTTCTTTGGTCCATTCAGTCAGGGTACGTTTGTGATTACTTTATGGCAAAACAGAACCATTTGCATGCTGAAACAAGAATAAGTAATGGTGGCCAGTGGCCAGATGGTAACCTTAGATTCCCCTGGGTCAGACCTAATGAAATTGGCAACCCTGAAATTGCATCAAGCAGAAATAAAACATCTCAAGTATTTTCTTTCTGTTTTTCCTCCAGTGCCTGCCCTTTGTTGGAAATATATTTTGGGTGTGGATTAAAAATGATGTCAGAGGACACTTAAAAATAGATTTATTCCTGTCATGATCCATTGCTTGAGCAACTCTGTGATTCGTGCCACATGTCAGATCTGCATATGGTTCATTTACATAGACCTCCATCTGATCTAATGTCATCCATCCGTTGAATTCATACATTCATTTCCATGTAAAGTGTCCGTCTATTTAGGGAAATGTATTCTGTACCTATCTGGCATAATAATGTGGCAACACAGTACAATAGACTATTTATGCTGCTATTTTCTCAGAGAACATTTGACCAATCAGATCTGGGCCAAAATAAAAAAAAAAGAAGGAGAGAAGAAAACAAACGCTAAGTTTAGCCCTTCATTTTGCAAAGTAGTTGCTTTTGATAATCCTATTAAAAAACAATGTCAAATCGGCACGGATCTGTCAATCACAGTTTAATCTGAGGTTGCCCAGGCAACGTGCAAATGCTTCCTGGGTCAAAAGGTTATTTGGCACCTCAGTCTAGTTAAGAAATGGGATCAGGGGTCAAAACCGTCAGCCTCTTTACATCTTGGGGGTGCTATGGGGGTGGAGGGGAGGGCAGCTCTAACAGCCAGATTGAGTTTGAAGGTCAAGGTCAACCCTATGGCGATGGTAATACGTCTTTCTTCACATCATGCCTGTTCACCAGAGAATCATTCAAAACCTTAAACACACACACACACACACACACACACACACACTGAATCAGTCGTGGCTTTTTGTTTTGGTTTGATAAGGGTGGAGACTCTCCAGCCAATAGTGAATTGTTTATCAGGACAGAACACGGCACCAAGCTGTTTATTTTTTTTTTTTTTAACTGAACAAGTTTTGTACTTGAAATGTGGCATGCATTCAGGGATATGAATTCACCGCTCTGCAATGAATAAGGGCCAAACCAGGGACAGACGTGGTCCCTCAGCCCGTGTTTCCAAGCACAGTCATTAGCGAGTGTAAATTATACAGTGTCTCACGCTGGACAAACAATATGTCAATGTTCTCATCTGTTACTGGGTTGCTGAGGTCGCAGCAATTAACGTGGCCAGTGTTGTGCTCGCTCATCGTTACAAAACTGGCAATGAATAATTCTGCAGTTTGCTTTTGGTTTTCTGCTTTTTGGGGAAGGCGGCGTGTCTTTTTGCCTGCAGTTTTCGCTACTTTGCCTTGGTTCATAGAAAGAAAAACAAAGAAGGCAAAACGGCAAAAAAGACGGCGTGGTTCAGCTCCTCATGAAGAAGTAACCTGAGAAAGCAGGGCCTGTTTAGTAGTAATCCAATTCAGGTCCCTGGTTATTAAACACACCTGCTCCACATATGAGCTACGTCATGTTAAACAATGACTGCATTGATACGGGCAATCAATTTGTGCCTTTATAGATCCTGTAAACGTACAGGCTCGAGGCACAGATGAATGCCTGCAGCTTAATTACACTCCACATCTTGGCGGAGCATGCCACTTGTGGCAAAAGAGCTGTGTTAGCTTGTAAAGCACAGACGACCGGGGGAACATTTGATCCTTCCATCTGAACTTACTCTCTTTTGCAGCACGAACACATTTTCAGGGTAAAAAGCAACATTTTATGACTTAGTTTCCTGCTAAATTTGCAACGTTACAGCTCAGTACTTTAATACTTTTATTTGGACCATGATACAAAAATAAAGACGTTCAGCACCACCTGCTGGATCAATATAATCTCTCTTGTGACTAGTTTTTGCGTCATGATTTTTATGGGCAAATTCATCAAGGTAATCAATATCAGAGTCTTACTCAAATGTTTTAAAGATGTGCACTATTGGTTTTACAGGCTGAGGTAACTGCATTAGGAGTGAAGCCAGCAGCATAAATGCTGTTACTATTAACATCACTTCTATTATCAATAATAACTGTAGTACTGATATTAAAATAGAAAAACTTTCTGAAGAAATGTGGATTGCAACAGCTACTTAGTGCAGGGGTGTCCAAAGGTTTCACCACCTGGGCCAAAACAAAAACAAAATCAAAAACCTCAAGGATGCTCGAGGGCCAAAAAAAGAATATAAAAACAAAATAAAAACAAAATAAATACCAAAAAATTGTATTGTGATATTTTTCTTACCTGCCCCACAAAATATGAGCATGTAATATCTTTATTAAACAACTTACTCGACAATTTTCTTTACTACAAACTTTCTGGAGGACAGAGATTTAGAAATCGCTGTAGATCCAAAACTTAAAAAGTGTTTTGCCCATTTGCCTTAATATAAGATGGTTACCCAGTTCGCAAATTCTTCTGTGCTTCATTCAGAAAAAATAAAAAAATAAAATTTTTTATCTACTCTCAGCAATAAGAAAACAAGTTGTATCACTGTTTGTTAGGAAATGAATAGATGTGGTTCCGTTCACAATGAAATTGAGAATGTGAAAAGTGTGGTTAAAGCTATAATTGGTAATCCTGTTAAGAAACACTTTTTGTTACACTGGGTGAAATGATCCTTACAATTTGTATTCAGAAAAAGGAGGTTAAAAATTAGATCATTGTGAAAACTGCTGGCCTAAAAAAACTCCAAGCCTGCAAACCACTCCTGTCATTCGTTCAGAATGGAAAGAACCAATCAGATGCCTTCATGTCTCGTCCTGACCACACCCTCCTCTGTCCCTCATATTACCTTATCTATTAGTTGACCCACATGCCAATCGTTCTGACGCGCTCACGTAATGCCAGTGTGCGTGCACGTTCCTTGTTAGTTTCCACTTGCTGGCTGCGCGTGTGCACTTCTAAGTGTTTATGTATCCAGTTAGCTTAGCTGTTAGCTTAGCGGTTAGCTTCGGTGTTAGCCGTTCATTGTAGCTCCGATGCTCTCACCGTATACTCAGAAAATGGCTGAGAGTCACAAGAAGCAAACTGTGTACAAGTTCATGAGAAAAAGTGGAAGGCCTCAGTAGAAAGAAATAAGACTGGAGTGGTTTTGGGAGATTTTTTTTATCTCCCAAATCTGCCGGAAAGCAGGTAAGACAGACTTGTGCATGGGCAGATTATTCAAAAAGTGACTTAAGTTTCTTACTTGCATTTCCGGAAAAAATAACCAACTCTTCCTTTAATGAAAGACAAACACTTTATGTTGTAACATTCTAAAATTTGAACTGTAAAACCTTTGGCCTAATTAAAAATAAAAAGTCTATATCTGCATCAAGCATCTGTGCTTGTGGGCCAAATCATTCTTGGTTTGCAGTTGAGGGACACACATCAGTCCAGTGGCCTCAAATGGCTACTGGCCTGATGGCATTTTGGACAACCTTCACCTAGTGCTTACCCACCAGAACAATTACAAAGGTTTTGTCGCTGAAAAAAAAATCTAACAAAAAGATTTAGCACAGTCTAAAAAGGGGATGAAGGCTGAAGCATCAGCTTATAATTGCCCACATTCACAAAATTCACGGAAGTAGCTAACACTACATACTATACTAACAGAAGTTTAACATTTTATTACTGTCTAAAACACACAACAACATGCTAGCAATCAAAAGTGAACATCTTCTATACTAAAGCTGCATCATTAGCTATCATGTTATTAATAGTATGTTAGCTAGCAGCTGCTAACACTATTTGTTAAACAAACAGCATATACTACTAAACCTTAGTTAAAATGCAAACTGTAGATAATGCTTAAATAGGGTGCAAAAAAGTTCCTCTTTTGTCCAAACATGTCAACTTTTCACATTTTCTCCAGGGCATCCGGGTGGGTATTCATAGATTAATGAATAAACCGGGCAGAAACACCATTTTGTTAAGAATTGACTGCATCCGGTTGGGGTTCTCGCAGGTACCTTGCCTGAAAGATGTGGTGTTTCTATTGTATAATATTGTTGAAGGACCCTGTCAATTTACCATTCACAAAGGCAATTAACAGCCTTTGACTTGAAATCAGTAAGGAAAATTAAAAACTAAAGATTGGTCTTAGTTATGTAGACTTTGTCTATGTTGTTTAATATTTGTTTTGTGTAAGTCAAATAAAATATTACTTATACTAGAAGGATTAAGGTTATGATTTCTACTGTGACATATTTGCATGTCCTCTCAGGTAGGAACATGGGTCTCTGTAATGTACAGCAAATGTGTACAAATTCACAGGAGTTATGATGAGAGGAACAAACACAGTAAAAATCTTTCTAGATTAATTTGTTCCCATGTTTTGACAGGGGAACTTGATATTTCAGACAGGTGAAATATTTGGTTCTGCCTTAATAATCCTAAAAATGTCTTTTCCTCTTTTTAAAAGAGATATGTTCTCATACTTTACTGACACTTTGCAAAGGAATATGTAAAGTACCTAAATAATACATTTGCAAGAGCTGATTACGCAAAACACAACAAGACATTAACGATCACATATTAGCGACTAGAGCTGTCACTAATCCAGTATTGTGTCATGTTCAGAATCTAGGTTTTACCAGAATAATAAGATATACTCTCATTCTTTCAGGACGCCATTTTCGTGTCCAGCAGAATGAGCCTCCATCCTTTCATATTAATGATACAAACTTATAAATAAAAAAGACGTGTTAGAAAAAAGTGTTTGGTGACTAACTGATATCCATCAGGTTAAAGAGAACATGACTCAAGTAAAGACTGAATCTCTCTGTGATTAAAGAGCAACACAAAACTATCAGGGTGTTCAATCTAGGGAAGGCGGATGCAAACCAACCAATAGGGAGCAGTTGTCCCCTTAAGACCGCCCCCTCTCATTTGTACAATGAGGCAGAAATGCAAAAACAAATGGAAAAAGGACAGGCAGAATAAATAGGATGGAAGAAAAAAAATGGGGTAAAAATATAGAAAGGAAGAATAAAGCAGATAAAAATATTAAAATAGACAGAAATAAATACATAAAAAAGTGAAGTAATTCATAAATACATTTGACAATTAAATAATTGAGCTCATTATCAAAAAGAGGAATAAATAAATAAGCTAATTAATATAGATATTTACATTTATTTCTCAATGTATAATTTAATTACTGCTTACATTTATTTATTTGCTATTTTTGTGCATTTATTTTATGCTTATAAATTAATTGAGCTTATATTTATTTCTGTATTTATTTTTATATTTATTTTTGAATATGTCAAAGTCAGTTCTCCATACAACAGTACCTTTACCTGAAACCCCAAAAATAAAATTCCCTCATACCGTTCTGTTTGAGACAAATATAGGGCAGATCACACCCTGTGCAAAGCTAGCATACCGGTATCTGTTTCTATGTATGAGAAAAGTGCCATATGGCTCTCATACATCACATGGAATCAAAAACATATTAAAAGGCTGTGCGAGTTGATAGAATTTGTTGCTACACCTGAGAAAAGGGTTAGAGGTTTCCGCCAGAAGTGGGGCAAACATTTTGAGATAGCCAAAAGCACAAGTTACGCAGAATTACTGAAGATTGCACTTTCGTCACACAATGCAAATGTTGAGAGGGTTGTCTCACTGATGCTGAGCCAGTGGACCAAGGAAAGGAACTAGCTTTATTTTAAGTCACTAATACAGAATTTGCTTGTGCAATATAATATCAAGTACACTCCTCGCAAAGTCTACATTATTTAGTGAGCAATCAAAGATCAGCTCTAAAGCAAAATATGAATGGGGAGACAAGGAGGATAAAGAAAAGAACTAGGATGAAGAAGGAAACTAAAGAGCGTAGTTATAATTTATATCCTGATTTAATACCAGAGATTTGAACGCCATTTTTTGTACTTGTAGAGACTTATAAAACCCTATCTGACGTTTGTTTTTACCCATTCTTTCTAACCACACCAAAAAGGCATACTTTTGATATTTTTAAAGTTATAGGTCTTTTTTTACCCTATGTCACCCTATGATAAACAGGTTAGCTTACATTTTAGCAAACATTTTAACAAAAATTTTACCCTTTATTAAATGATGTTATAGATTAAATACAGTCTGCAGACTGAACATACTCATGATTCAAACTGGTGTGTTTAACAAGGAAGAAACCGAGAGATGTTGTCAATCAGGTTTAAAATATGTTTTTTTTTTTTTGAGTGCACTATATGTGCTTTAACATTTATTGTGAAGGTCTTCAAGAACTTCTGTTTTAGTTCATCTAGTGCACAACACTGGAAGCTATTTAGCCATGTTATATGCTTATACCAAAAAGACCAATATCCGGTTGATTATGATTAAAAGAAAAAGGTTATATACTCAATATATATATATATATATATATATATATATATATATATATATATATATATATATATATATATATATATATATATATATATATGCGATGAACTGACATAAACAGACGTGGTTGCCATTGACAGAGCTTCTAAATAAGTCCCGACTGAGCCGACCAAGCTGTAATGGCTAGCGGAAAACAGCTCAGTGTGGTCGAAGACCAACCCGACCTACTCCTATTTCAAGTTCCACTTTTCTTCTTTTTTTTTTTGCAGCTATGCTGGGAGTTCCACATTCACTCGCCTCCATTGCCTCCAACTGTACGCATGCGCAGTGACGTAACCCCAATCACATGATGTTGTAATGGTAAATATACACAAAAAAGGCTATATTTACTGACAAATGGAGGAAAGCAAAGCTTAAAAGACAAAAACAACAAATACTACACCAGCAGGATGTGATAATCTTTCAGAAAAATGTTGTGTGCAACCAGAGTGAGTTACTGGCGTGTACATTCAAAAAATGTGAATATGTACTTTTAAAGTGGCCTAGTCATGTTCTATGACCATAACCCCATACAAAACAATATATTAATCTGAAAATAAAACAATTCAACATGCTAATGTTTACTTAGTCCTTTTTGACCCTGAAAAGAACTTTGCACCACTGATCAGCAGTCAAAAACATTGTTGTGCCATTTGTCTGCAGTACTGCAGAACTATCAGAAAGCAAGATGGCGCCACTGACGCAGCTACTATGAGAGCCAGTAGACCGTCCTGTCATGCCTCACAGTAAAGTGACAGTTTGCCGTGGTCAAAGACCAACCTGATCTGCGGGGTTGGGTTTCTTAACCGCTTTCTTTTCACACCTTCGCTGGGAATTGCTGACTCACCTGGCTCCATTGCTTCTCCTTGATTACTCATTGCGCGCTTGCTAAATATGCTAAATGATTTCATTGGAAAACCTTTGCATGCAGCCTGTGTGAGCTACTGGCGTAGAAATTCATAAAGTCATAGTATGTGACTAGGCCCCTTTAAGAGAGAATGTCTTCAGGCATAACCTTTTTATTATTTGATCTGTCCTGCTGAGCATAGCCAGACCATCAGATACACTTTGAAATAGCCACTAGGGAGCTTGAGGGCAACCATTTGCTAATAACATCACATCGTACCTGAGCATTACTTTTTCACTTTCTAATTCCATTTCATACCTGTGAGGAAGTCAATCACTTAGTAGCAATTTACCCAAAACATGCCGTATAACTTAATATTAAATGCATAAAAAGGCTCAAATTTCATAGGAAACGTATTTCACTTGTATGTTGTTGTCTAAAAAACTCTGTATTATACTCTATTGCCATTTGGTCTGATCCCCACTTGGGCCAGTTGACAATTTGACAAAATACAACCCACAAGCTTTTTCCTGCCGGTAGGTGCTAATCCGAGTCATTAAAATCACTTTTTCCTTACAATACACTATGAAAAGAATATAGAAAAATACTTTTAATTCTCAGCTGCCAATGCAGATGTTAAAAAGAATCACTGCCATTTACAAAGTGACAAGCTGGCTAAAAAAAATAACCAAAACTATAAGCTTTAATGGGGGGAAATGACCAGCAACCATGCTGTCAGCAGAGAACTACTCAAGTTGTTTCCTTTTGAATATATAAGGACATAAATGTTTTTTAAAGTCCAAAACACTGCTAGATTTAACACTTGCTGCTCTTTGGTAGCTAAAATATATCAGTTTACTAATCTTTCAGAGCTGATGTTGGTTATTGATGATCACAAACCAAAAAGTATGTTATTAAAGCAGTTGAAATTAATTTTTTATTCCTGATTTTGTTTTAAACATAATACCAACTATTGCACATGTCATCAAAACGATCATTAAACAAGGTTATGTCTTCATCCCTACTCCCAACAATAAAATCTAAACTCTCATAATAAATAATAATAAACAATCCTCCTATTTGGTCTAAGCAAAAAATCAACGCAAGAAGTCCACTTTTTTTTTCTCCACAAAACCCTCGATTTGTTTGATATTCCTCCTCAAAAGTCTGCAGCCTGCTACCTTCATTATTATAGCCGCTTATTTCCCAGTGGTATAATTGCAGCATATGCATTGCATTACTTTTACTGCCAACACACAGCAGGCCAGCAGGTAGGCATATCAAACATCTGGTTGACTCCCTGGGTACCTGTGTTCCATAGTTAGCCTCCTATACAAGCATGCAAGGGGAGGCATATAGAATATAGGGGTTTTATTCAATGCGCCATCTGTTCGTTTTCATACAATCGGAGCTCATTTAAATGGTTTTAGCTGTAATGCCACTGAGGCGTAGATGAGAGCGGAGCTAGTTAAACTGTTGAAAACAGATGGATGGGGGAAGCTGAGTAACCCAATGAATCGGTTAGTTCAAAAAGTGATACATTTATAATGAATTAATTGCTGACTGAAATAGTTTTTTACAAGCATTTTTTAACATTTACATGAAGGGTCTGTTGTCTGTGGGCTTTTGCTGTGACCAAATCTTCTGTTGCTGTCAACTTTTTTGCAACGAACACCACAAAAACCAAAGTGGATGGTATATTTGTGTCAATCTGAATGATCAAGTGGTTTCTATGACTTAATTATTCTTTAATATCTTCAGGTTTTAAAATATATTTTAGGCCTGCATTCAATGTGCAACTGAAGTGCAATACAATGTAGTTTATCCAAAACTTTGCATGCTACATGGATATGTGGGTAACAGGCCAATCAGGTGAAAATACACAGCTCAGATGGCACAGGGAGGGAATTTCTTTTGTTAATGCCCAAATGGATAATGCATAACGGCACAAACCTAGATAGGAGTTTTCATTTGCATATATATTTATAATTTCTTTTCTTAATGGGAAATGCAAATGTGCCATTTTGCGGCAAATGTGAGTGTTTGGGACCCTTCCGCGTTGAATAAATGTGACTCTAGGGTATCCCCACGCAGCTCGGCATATTAATCATCGTGACACGTTCACGACCCTTCTAATAAGACAGGGGCCACGGCAAACCCCCTCAAACATCCCATCCAACCCCAACCCCACTCCCTCTTTGTCTCTCAGCCGGTCCCAAGGGAGCGGAGAGGATGGTGGGGGAGGCCGAGCTCAAGCTGAGGATGGAGGGGTGGAGGGATGTTGGGTGTGTGTGTCTGTGTGTGTGAAGGTGTGTGTGTGTGAGAGAGCGAGATAGAGAGAGAGAGAGAGAGAGAGAGAGAGAGAGAGAGAGAGAGAGAGAGAGAGAGAGAGAGCGTGTGTGTGAAGTTAGACCCCTTCATTCAAAGGTCTCCCCTGGGACAACGGCAGGCACAAGACTCCTATTAGGACTGAGCACGGTAGGCCCCCAGGAGTAACAAAAGACACCTCCTAATGCTCCCTGTTCTAGCTCAGTGAACACGCATACATGGAAACAGGCAGCCCCACATAAACACACAACATATATGGCCTTCAAACTGCCTTCAGCCGTGAACACACTCCGAGCTCATTGTTTTTAGTGTTACATATGTTTGTATTATGGGAGCGTTTGCTGGGCAGCGGGACGGGAAGAGCACTGAACTGCGATAAGGTGGACAGCTGGACAGCACGAGGCATGCCGGGGTGTCACTGCTACTGTTTGTGTGCATCCACACATGCTTGCAGTGCACAATGTGGCTCTCTGTCACGGGCAGACCTTTTTACATACTTTACATATGCTAATAAACGACAAACACATCCAAATGACTTTAATTAAACTGAATTTACTGAGAGCTTGACTACAGCCATAATAAGCAACTTAGAGCTAATATCTATTTTTGTCATGATAACTTAATTTGTCGACCATTTCAATTTGATACAGCCAAGCAGTAAGCAACGTTTTTTTTTAATGAATCAATTTAGCTGAAACCAGCACAATTGCACTTCGGTAACATTGATGCTCAGTGGATTTTAAGTTATGCAAATATCAATTATCTGCAGTGAAGTTTGTGCAAAATATTACAACATTCGTTTAATTTAGGTTTAAAATTACATGCATCTTCAAAGCCATGGGCATTAACATTTAGTAGCTATTAATAGATACCAATACTGCATTTGACACAATTGGTCATTTAATTACTAATAGACTGGAAAACTGGATGTGTCTGCTCCTATGTTAGACTGTTTCACATCACATTTAGCTGACTGTCAACAAAGATCACATGGGGTTCCTCAGGGCTCCATTCTTAGCCCACTTTTATTGAGCATTTACATCATCCCTCTGGCTCAGATCACATATTCCAACAACATCTCTATATGTGTGCTGATTACACACAAGAATAGATTCATGTGTCCCCACATGACCACAACCCATAACAGTCACTGAGTCAGTGTGTCCACATCATCAACGAGTGGATGGGCCAGACATTCCTCCTCACTGCAAAAAAAACACTGAAGTCATTGTTATTGGTTCCAAGAACGCAAGACCGTAGATCAGGACTGAAAACACACAGTGAGATTAAAGCTATAGTTGGTAATCCTGTTCAGAAACACTTTTTATTATACTGGGTAAAATCTCCTGAAAGTAAGGTAATACATTATGTATTCAGAGAAAGAAGGTTAAAAAGAAAAACGCTCTCTGTGGGAGCTACAGGTCTGTAAAAACTCTAATAGTTTTGTTCTTGCTCTCACTCTCCTCTGTCCCTCAACTTCCGGGGGAATCCCCTGATCTATTGGTTGTCCCACATGCCATCATTCTGACGCGCTCATGTAACATCAGTGTGCGTGCACGCTCCTTGTTAGTTTCCGCTTGCTGGCTGTGCATGTGCACTTCTTGTGTTTATGTATCTGGTTAGCTTAGCGGTTAGCTTCTGTGTTAGCTGTACATTGTAGCGCTGCTGCTCTCAACGTAGACTTTGAACATGGCTGAGAGTCGAAAGAAGCAAACCATGTATAAGTTTATGAGAAGAGGAAGGCCTCAGCAGAAGGAAATAAGGCCAAGATGGATTTGGAAGATTTTTTTTTTCATACGATCCCCCTGAAGAGCAGAAGGGTGAGGTAAGACGGTCTTGCACATGTGCAGCTATTCAAGAAGGGATCTGGGGAAACTTTTGGAAAAACTGCGACCCTAGCTTTAAAGTCTATAGAGCATACAAGAAGCCCATGTTTGATTCTAAGCCCATTCTGACATGGACTCAGACCTAAGTTTTAAGAATCACGTACTGTAACATCTATTACTAAATCTGTAATCCAAAAAACTTTCCTGACAGAAAAACTGCCTTGTGCTTTTATTTTCAGTAGGTTAGATCATGATAATGGTGTCTTTGCTCTAAAATACTGCTGCCAGAGTCTTAACCAACACAAGGAAAATGGAACATATTGCAAGAGTAAAAGGATAGATTTTAAAATAGTTTGGATGATCTATAAGGCGCTGCTTGGGACTTAATATATGTTGGAGTTTCTTGTTTTGTGTGAACCACATAGACCACATAGACTGCTCACTCAGTGTTCCTACAACATAAAATAAACAAGATGCAGCATTTAGTTTCTGTACTCCTTGGCGCTGGGACCAACTCCTTGAAAACCTTAAATGTGCAGAAACTATTGATCCCTTTGAGTCAAAGCTAAAAATATCCCTGTTTACTCTTGCTTTGTCAGTTCATTTTATAATGGTGTAGCAATTTCTTTAATTTGTACTATTATTATTAATTGAATGTATTTCTTGTTTGTAATGTAATTTTTTCCCCTCATCCCTTATTTTCTCTAAAGCATTTGTGTATAAATTATAGTATATGCATAAAATATAAAATGTTATGCGCATAAAATTTTCTAATTCTGTCATTCACATTGACAAAATACACAAGAAAAAGTAAAATGTTGTTCGATTGCTTTTAATGCTGTTTTTCTAAAGTCCTGGGATTTTTGTTTTTGTTTTTTGGATGGGTTTCAGCTTATTCTGTTGGATCACCCAAGTGTTGTTGGCCTTCAGCTTGGCAGTATTCTACACGCTCCTTTAAGACGACCAGCAACAGCACAGGACTCAGCTTTGAACAGCTGTCATCAGAAACTCTTACCACAGGCTCTACATGCACTTCTGAAGCTGCCACAAATATGTCCGTTCAAGTTCATCAAACAAAATATTGTCTACATTTTTGTCAAACTAGTTAAACAGGCAAATTCATGTTGTACAACAAAAACCCATGGCGTTGAAAGGCTTAATATGAAATACGATGGAATAAAATAACCATGTAAAAATAAGTGTCACTGAATTTGTTTATAGTTAATCCTAAAATTATTCATATTTGCACATTTAGATTACAATTATTCTCATTAAACAAAAATAAAAAAAGGTGTGAGTGTCAAAGGTGTATCATTCTGAAATAAAACCATAATTTTCTGTTTTTATGTAAGTTTAATAAAAAGAACATCCATCCATCCATTTTCTGATCCGACATGTCAGAAATTATTTTTTAACTTTCTCAAATATCTGTGGAGAATCTTTATTGCCATCCTAAGAATCTAACACTTCTTATAGTTGGTGTCCCGCTACAAGCATGTTTCCACTGTTACTTTTGATGATTGAATTTGAAGTCCTTAAGATTTAAATGCCTCTTTGCTATCACTCTTTTCCTTCTGGCAGGGCCGCACTAAAACTTCAACATTTATTCCAGTCAGAAGGAGCATGTTTATAAAATTAAAAGATCACTGTAAACCAAAATCTCCAGAGCATATGATTAAGTTTGGGTTTCACTGCTGGTATGTATTTATCAACTCGTTTATTCAGCCAGTTAGGCTGAATTAACATCAGAAATCTACATGCTTTTTAAATCATCACAGATTACAATCTAGTTACAACAAGACGCTTTCAAATACAAACACGGCTGACTTCTGTGAATGTTTCTTTGCAGTGAGAGAATCATGATTGAAATTTCACAACATTAAAGGTGAACTGATTTTTGTTTTGTTACTAATTGCTTTTATTCAGCATCTCAGAACTACTATGCTGCTTTAGGTGTCGTTATTGACAAAAAAAAAGGAAGATAGAAAAAAAATGCCAGCAAGCAGAGGTGGGTGGTGACTAGTTACAATTACATGAGTAGCTTTTTATAAAAAAAAAACAACAAAAAAGACTTTTAAGAGTAGTTTTGCTGCACTGTGCATTTTACTTTCACTTGAGTAATGTTAGGAAGGATCATTGCTCTTCTTTGAGTAAAATGTAACCTACTTCTGTTCACCATGAGTAGCTTCACTAAATGAAGAACAAGCTTGTTAAACAAAAATGCACCAGGCAGACAGTTAAAGTTTATTTTTTTTTTAAAGTATTTTTTTTGTGTGTGTATACAAGCTTTTATGTTTTAATCTGCTGAGGCAATTGGAGCTCAAGTGAATAAAAAGTAAACGCTATAAATTGCCACTGGAGGTACTCTAAAATATATATTACCCACTGTAAGTATTTGTTTTCTAAGTTTTGTGTTGAAAAGAATTATCTGGAAAAGTTGTTTCATTTTAACATTTAAACTACCAGACATTGCACATGACTATATTTATGTGCCTGTATATAAATCTTCAATCGGGTCATGGACTTGAGTGACCTTTTCTTCCAAATACTGTTAAACTCTTGAGTAATTTTTTTTGGATATCTACTTTTTTACTTTTGGGTCCTCCACCCATCTCTGCCACTGAAACAGCGACTTTGTTTCTCTGTTGTTCTTTGGCGGATTTGTGTTTAAAAAGACGCCATTAAACACAGTTCTTACATAATCACAATGTGTAGTTCAGGGACAGTGTGACAGCAGAGAGTCCAGCCTTTTCACAGTAATGTAGCAAACTGCTTTTGCTGAAAGTGAAAAGGACATCGACAAGGCTAACAATGAAAATGTTGTCCACTTGTTCTGAAAACTTTAATGGTTGGGTTCTGTTAAACTGAAACTTTTATATTAGAAGATCTTAACAAGCTTGTTGCTGTTTACGTAGGGAAGCATGTTCTTTACACTTGAAGTTGAACTAGTTTCTTCTTTAAGTCGTATCCATCAAAGACCCATAAGACAGTGAATTTAGAAAACATAGTTCAGTTTATTTTAAGTGTAATTACATGGAGTACCTATATACAGCTACTATCTTACTTCCAGTAGAAAGCAAACTTTCCAGCCTGTGAGTCCCAGACTGGCCCTCAGTGGTCAAAAGAAAATAGAAAATGTAATTGTTCTGCAAGCAAATCTAAATGCATATCTTTAGTTTTGAACACAACTGCTTTCATCTAATACTAATACTATTGCTGAGTATTGCAACTTCTGAATGTCGATTTAAATAACCCACATTTTCTGACTTTTTTTAATTGAGTACCCTCCAAATATTTGTGAGCTATAGCATCTCATTTACTTACTTTAGCCATCAAGTGTGGAAATTGAGGGTACGGAAACATCTAGCATACCAAAAAAATTTTTTCGTTGTGCAGAATTTGCATGCATAGCAATTCAAGTATAATAGTGTACAAAATATTGAATCAAAGCAAAATCTTTAGTGAAGAGTTTTTTGTTATATATCATTTAGAATATCAGATTTCAGAAAATGAGCCGCTCCTTAACAACCATATTGACCCACAAGCCCCTTAGAGGAAACAAATACTGCCCATAGCAGAGTTGGTGGTCTTAGATCTAAGGATAGGACGACATTTGTACAAAAAACTACTTAGAAAAGGATCTGCAGGGAAACATTTTTCCATTGTTGTTTAAGATGGGAAATATTCACACTTGCATCTGTTCTTTCTTGGTGTTATATCTTATCCTCTGTCAAAACAATTTTCTCTAATACCCAAAACTAAAATGCATCAGGGTGCTGTCCACTTGAAGTAGGATAGTCCCTACTAATGGGTACACCACAAAACCCACTTTGAAAAATGTCGCTCTTCCAAATTTCCAAAACTCAAAATATATATATGTGTAATCCATGATATATTAAGTAAAACATTTTGAAAATACAAAAAAAAAGATGATTTTGCTTTCTTTTTATATGTGGGGGAAAATAGAAAAAATTAAGAGCTCTCTAGATATCTACTGTTGTTTTACAGTAGCTGAAAAGTTGTTAGGTTTCCTAACATGGAGTTTGGACAGTGTCCTATTAGCTATCAAAACTTTCTCAACATCTTTGTTCAAGATAAATTTGGAGAGGATGCTTAGTCCTATTTTCAATTTATATGTTTAAATTAAACAAGGGTAATGACTGCCCAACCTGATGCAGCTATAAAAAACAAGTCCTTAGAAACTGATCAGCTGGCAAATGTTAAATGATAAATAATAAAATCATGGGAGAACTGGTACAGACAAAAATAACACTAATGGACATCTGTGGAAAAAGTTGGATTACAGTGTGTTGCTTAAAATCTAGAAAAGAGAGATTGAAATCTTTATTTTCTTATGTGCTCTGAAACTTATCTGAGCCATAAAATATGTTGCCTTACCTGCAAGAAAATTTCTGTTTATGAAAACAATTTATTTCTCAGTAAAATAAATTAAACATGTGCTTTAAAACAAGAATCAATAATTTAATTTCTTATTTGCTAATCTGGGCAATGATTTCACATTTGTTTTCCACCTGTAAAGCCTTTCCATTGTTTTTGATGGACTGACTCAAATGTGCCTCTGCTGACTGTCAAGGTGAACATTCTCCTCTACTCACATCTAACTCATTTCAGTTTTAAACAACTAATTAATACATGTACCAAAGCAATAAAACCACATTTTATTGGTCCGCAGATGACAACATAATTTACCATTACAGACTATTATATTTAAATGTAAGTGGTATAGATTTCTTACAACTGTCAAACTAAATATAGACATAAGTTTTCAACCGGTGATAGCCTTTGAAACATAAAAAGGAAATATATAAAAGCAGTTTACATTTGACTAAGATGAAGAGAGATCACTTCAATTTGCATGCTAGTTTGAGTTTCACGCCTTATGCCATCTGGCTAGAAAGGCACCGGAAAATAAGCAAGTACCCGGAACCAGGCGATTATACGCTTGACTGGTATTGATTGGTGATCGTCCGGTCGGAAACAAAAAAAATCCAACCAGATCGGTGTTCACACCATATCTAAGCACTAACTGGTCGGGCTGACAAAAAATACTACATGTGGAGGTTGTTACTTTGGGGAAGAAAGGGGGAAGTGTAAAATGAAGTCAATGAGCCTTGTTGCGTTTTCTTTCAGCTTGCTTTTTAAAAAAGCGTTGAGACCATGGTTTACCTCACCACCCCTTTCGGAAATGTTGGCAGTCTTTGGCGAAATCTCAAAGCTAAGTTAAGGGTCTTAACTCTACACAGGGGGACTGATGTTCAGAGTTAGTTAATCTAACCACACTAATTAGGCTAATTAATGTGGTTAGATTAACTGCTAATATAAGACGCTAAAGACATGTCATGTCTGTAATTATGTTGTTTTTGTTTTGATAAATTAGTTAAATACTACTTAACACGTGCAATGTAATGCTGACTGCTCTCTCTCTCTCTCTCTTGACATCACATGGCTCAAAGCTGTATTGGACCTAATCAATGATTTATCACGTCCGTATAAATCCTTAGAGCTACTATAACACTGACAGTAAAGTTTAGGATTCAGTGTACATATACCAAAGTTGCGTAACCCATAGGATTTCACAGTATTTGTAGATTTACAACGATGCAACAAAGACAGCGATGTGAGCTGAGAAGATCCATCTATCCTCTATACGCACTTTATCACGGGGCTGGTGTCTGTTTCCTGCCGTCATTGGGTGTCAGACCAGGTACACCCTGGACTGGTTGCCAGTCCATCACGGGGCAAAACACACACACAATCATCAATCATGCTCACACACACACACACACACACACACACACACACTCACACACACTCACAACGACCAACCTACGGGTAATTTTAACCAACTAACCTAACGTGTTTCAACCGGAGCTAGCCCACGTACACATGGGACGAACGTGCTAACTTAATTTAAAATGGCCCCTGGCTAGTATTCGAACTCAGAACCTTCTTGCTGCAAGGCAAAAGATATACTTTTTTGGTTTATGCATAAAGTTTTGTGTTTATATATAGTTGATATAGAGAATTTTGAATTGCATTATATGGAAAAAGGACGATTAGCTTTACAAAAGCTATGATTGGTGAATCTCTACATGTGCCACAGAAACACAAATTGTTCTATTTTAAGTGAAAATGTCTGCAATGCAGACAGAACAAGAAATTAGAAAGATCATTTGTTTTGATATATTAAGTGAAACTGAGCCAATAGCTATGTTTTTTTGCTAATTGAAAGCAATTATTTTTTTTAACGTCAAAACGTTACTCTCCCCTTGTTTTCCAACCATTTCTGCTATTCTCATGAACAAAAAAAAAAATTGTATCTCCCTGTACACTTCCCCCACCCCTATTCTCTGTGAGCAAAAAATAAATGTTGCTAAAGGCACCAAAATCTGTCCGAGTGCCGAGTATTTTCTCTAAAGATGAAAATCGATGTGATCGCATTAAGCCAAACCCCCCCCCCTCTAAGCATTTTTCTCAACAAAACCCTCCAAGCAAAATCTCATATTCGTAATTCCTTTTATCAGCATCTCTTGGTCCATTACATTTAACAAATGCCCCAAATCACATCATAAATTAGTTGAACTTAAAAAAAAAAAGGTCTACAGCTAAGGAGGAGAGAGACAAACACAGGTGGTAACAAGAAGCTGCTCCCCCGCCTGTGCCTCAGAGAAGAGGCTAATTAATTTTTCATGTAGATAATAGGGAGCTAATCCACCATTAATTGTGCTTCTTCCCAACGCAGTGGCTCCCTCGTGGGATCCGACGTTATGCCCGCGCAGCGTTGCGTTTGCTTAAACGCCTCTTAGATTTAATGGACTCTTCCATAAACTCATCCTCAGCACCTCCTCGCTCATGACCACACAGAAGCCTGAGCACATCCATCAACAATAATCCCTTCAATGATCTCCATTTTATCTTTTCACCACCCTCCTCCTCCTACTTCTCACCCATGTCCCTACAAAAGGCTTAATTACTGGTGTGAAGTAATTATTTTCTTTATTAGTGAAACGTAACATCTGTTTCAGGTCTTTTTAATTGTACCTATAAAACCCTTTCCATTATTTCTGTCCCTTTAGGATAGGAGCGGGAGGCTTGTTGCTCCCTGCGGACTCTCGCTGGTCCTCATTCAATTCTCTTCGATACGCCAACCGCCATCGTGTTGTTGTTGTTTTTACATCGATTACAGAAGAACTGAGGGGTTCTTTTAGAGAAAAAATAAAAACAGAAACAGGCAAGAGAAGGATGCGTCTCCAAACTTCCCCCTAGGTTTCAGGGTTTTCGGGTTTGTCATCAAACTCTAAAGGAACGTATTCCCAAAAGTAGAAGAGAGCCTGAGGGGTGCAGGGAACGGTCCATGGGAGCGTGGGAATAGAGGAAGGAGTGAGATTCCTGAAGTTCTAGGGAAATGTTGTCCTTTTATTAATAGACTTTGGTCCCTTTGAAATTTTATTAGCCATAAAGTTGACAGTATGTTGTGCAGTTTCTACAGCCCTGCAGAGCCTCTTCGCCCTTAAACAAACTGCTTATTTCTCAGCATCCGTGTACCTTAGCTTCAAGGTTTTTCCGGCGCCCTCCGCTGAGGGCAGCCGCTACACAACAAGAGCAGGTGTCATCGTCAAACTGAGACCTCCGTGGAATAAATAAATCTATAAAAACCTCA
This sequence comes from Fundulus heteroclitus, assembly GCF_011125445.2. Classification (NCBI taxonomy): domain Eukaryota; kingdom Metazoa; phylum Chordata; class Actinopteri; order Cyprinodontiformes; family Fundulidae; genus Fundulus; species Fundulus heteroclitus. Next base: position 26,554,067 of record NC_046380.1, on the reverse strand, counting down.
CATAGTCACCGACTTCCAGCAAACACTGACCAGTTAGCCCTGGACCGTCCGGCTTCTGGAGCTCAGTCCTTTTAGCGCTCTCCTTCTTTATTTTTATGGTTCCTGCACCTTCAGGAAATGACCCTTTTATAGGGTCAACACTATAAAAGACTTGTTTTTTTTGGGAGTGGCTAGTGGACGTGTGGTTGTGTGTGTGTGTGTGTGTGTGTGTGTGTGTAGTGGGGGTATAAGTGTTGGAGTTACTGCCGGTCCGTCTTTGGTGTCAAAGAAAGAGACCTGATGAGGCTAATAGTCTTCTCGTCCAATATATCACATAGCTGTGAACTCTGTGACCTTTTTTGTCAATAGGAGAACTTTTCTCTGGAGTGTGTGTGTGAGACTGGGTGACTGGGCACGCACGGGTATCCTTGTGGGTCCACGCGAGAGTGCACATGTGGAGACCTGCACTGTCACCCCTCAACATGTGTGTTGATGTACACTTTGGGCACCGAGCGCTTCGTCTCAGCCGGATTAAAATGTCCGAAACTTTCTGGTAGTTTTAATTCTGATGCATGAATGAAATTGATAAGAATCTGTTAAAAAAATGATTTGTTGGTGAGGCGAGACTGCTGTAAATGCTGTTACGTTTGATCCCTCTTGTCTAAAATGAGGTATTTGGGTTAAAGTTTTTCTTCGGTTATTTACTTATCACATTTTAAAGGTAAAGTACAAATACAGTGATTTAAAATAAATGTGTCCCCTTAAAATTGTCCATCAATTTAGCTTTTTTGGTCACACATCATCACATAAATTTAAATATTGGCTAAAAGATAACATGGGTTATTGCAACAAAAAAAATTCCAATGATTCTTTTAGTTATAAGGGGGAAAAAAAGGCTAACCAAACCACCCACCACTTACAATATGACTTAACAGTAAATTAACTTTTCCAATTTTTGGAAACATTTACTTTAATTTCTCTAGCCTCCTCCAGGGAGCTCATTGCACGACATGTAGAATCAAGAAATCGCCTAAATAGTACCCGTATGACAACATGAAACAGGCTAGCAGATCTCAAAAAGAAAAACACCCGGCCCTCGTCTAAAGAACCTCAACAGCAGAAGAGAAACAATGTCACTGAAATTAGTCTGAAAAGGGCTACAAAACCATTTCAAAGGCTTCCCTCAATGACAGGGAGCCATTAGCCACGAATGGACAAAATGTACAACAGTGGTGAACCTTCCCAGGAGTGGCTGGCCTATTAAATTTACTGGAGGAGAGCATCAATGACCTCATCTAGAAGGTCATAAAAAGATCCAAAACATCTGAAGTGCTACAGTCCTCCGTCGCTTTGCAAAGAACATAAAGTCCCATCTCACATTTGCCAAAAAAAAAACCCATCTTGATGATTCCCAAAATCTTTTGATAAAACATTCTGTGGACTGAAGAGACAACGGAGAAGCTTTCTGAGAGGTGCTTATCCTAAGATAAGATAAGGTAAGATAAAACTAGCACATACCAACGGTCAAACATGGCGGTGGTAGCATGATGCTCTGGGTCTGCCTCGTTGCCTCAGGATCAGTAATACTTGCTACAATTAATGAAAATGTAAACTTTGCCCCTCAGCAGAAAATCTTGAAGGAGAAAGTCCAACCATCAGTTTCTGGCATTAAGCTAAAGCTTGAAGTTAAGTTATCCCCCTCATTTACAAGCTGAAGCCCCCCCCACGCCCTCTGAATGGCTCAAAAATCGAAGGAAGGTTTTAAAGCTGGCGAGTCAAAATTTGGACCTAAACCGAGCTAAGATGCCGAGGTGTGACCTTAAACAGGCCGTTCATGTTCGACAAACCTCAAACGGAGCTGAAAGAAAACATTTCAGCAAAGAAGAACGGGTGAAATTTTCTGCACCGCTTTGTGAAAAAGCGCAGCTGAGTTTTAACAACTGAAGGCAGTCGATGCCGCAACGGATGGCACAGCCGGGCTTCAGTTTTAAGGTGCCGATTACTTTTTCACTAAGGCCAGGCTGGTTTGGAAAGCTGTTTATCGTTTGACAAACTAAATCATCATTCGGTATCTACATTTTGTTGTCTTTGTCTGATATTGAAATTTGATTGATGTTGCAAAGCATTGGGTATGACAAGAAAACAAAAAAACAAACAAACAAAGGAACCAAAAACAATCCAGAAGTAATATGTAAAGGAGGAAAAAAACGTTTAACGGAGCTGTAATTAAGACTGGAAGGCAAATGTCCATCACTGGAACGCTCCTTTTTATCCAGTAAGGGGACAGAAAATAAATGTGCTCAAAACACTCCTCTTTCTTTGGGACTTTTAACTTTACTGCAACAAACAATAAGAGTCGGGGTTTTACTCAGCAGAAGGGGAACATCTCTTATTAATGACGTTTCTGAGCATAATGTTGTGGTTTTGGGAAATGTCATCATAAGCATAAAAACATTCAAAGAATGATGTATAAAAAGTCTTATAAAGAGACTTCAGATTAAATCCCTACGCTTCTCTAAAGATAAACAAACCAAGCCTCAAAGCATCCTGCTCCAAGCACAATTATGCACTTAAATCTTTGCACATAATTTAGATTGCATGTCAAATTGTAATAAATGGTGCCACGGTAAACAGCTTAGGACCAAGTTAATTTTTGCACAACCAGGCAATTAGCTACACATTATGCTGTAAAGAGGGAGATATCGGAATAAATCCCACATATGATTTATATAGAGTCATTTTTCCATGATATTTAATTAGAAACCAGGAAGCAGGGTCCCGTACAACCCCCACTCCAGCACCCACGTACCTTGAGTGAATACTAAGAAGCAACTCAGGCACAGGTCCAATTCAGAATGCATTGTGTGAACCCCCATGGCCCATCAAAGGCAGTGTGCACAAGCATGAAAGGGTGATTGGGCTGGAGGTGCGCAGGGAATAGTGTTTGAAGTTCTCCTTCTATATCTGAGAAAGAGAAAAAGGCATTTATAATCCTGTGGGATTGCTAAACACCATGGGCTGAAAAAAATAAGAAAGAAAACAGGGATGCACTCATTCTCTCTAAACTCTTCCACAAGTGCTGGAGGAAAGGGTAGAGAAAAAAAAAGAGGAATAAGGAGCTGGGGGGTTACTAACCAGGAAAGGAGGTGGGGGGTTAGAACAGGAGGGTGGATGCTGAAAAACTGCTGCTGAGGTGAAGAGCTGAGGCGAACGGACGAGAAAAGCAAGTGCTTCAACATGACCGTTTCAGCTGTATAATCTCAGTCATTAGCCTCTCCTGCTGGCACGGCGCCATCATTAATGCGCAATTAGGAGGCGTCATGTGCGCCGCTGACGTATCAGCGCATTAAATCATTTCAGAGTATGCGCTGCGAAGGATGGCAGCAACAGCTAGAAGTCCCTCGAGTCCAATAGCAGCTGGTAAAGGTAGCATTCTCTGAAAAAACAATATTCGGTAAATGCAGCAGAAGATTTTTTTTTTTTTATCTGTTATTAATCATCAAGCCGAAAAAGGACACTGAGAAAAAATGTAGAATATATTTAAAGCAGCCTACACGTCTTGTCTTTCTGACAGCTGAAGAAGGATGCCCACAAATAAAACCACTTAGATTAATAATAACGCTGCAGTCATAATCAACAAGTTGTGCATCCTGATGAGGCCGGATAGTCAAATTAAAACTACATCTTGAAAATAACCTTTATGCAGGTATTAGGCATACTTTTCATTAAGCCCAGAATTCTAAGTTAAAAATCTTTTTTTTTTTTTTTGGTCTGATGTAATATTCTAATCTTACATTGCAAAGAGAGATCTATATACAAGTGAAGATTTCTTGAAATAAGTGTATTTGATTGCCCTCGAGTTAAGCACGTAAGTAAAATCATCTACCAAAGCAATGAGCATTTTTGGCCCCTAAAAGGATTAATATATATACTGCAATCGAAATAAGATAATGAGATCAACATTTTTGTCTTGTTTTAAATACAAAAATCTTATTCCGCTGGCAGATCATTTTACGTACGTGCTCAAATCAAGGGCAAATACGCCTATTTCAAGAAGACTGCTTAGTTTTTGGTCACTTTTTTGCAGGGATATAAATGTGATGTTGTGTGGGAAATCCTCATACCTGACAGAATAAAGGCCTGAAAACATCCCTCGGTGTGTTATTAATCTATATAATGTGTTTCAGTTTGTGAATTTAGATGAATTCAGATGAATAAACCTTTCAATCATATTCCAGTCTATTGAACGGGCCTATAGTTACTTTCCCAGTATCTTGCCACCAAAAACAGCCCCACACCATGATGTTACCACAACCATGTGGTACTGAGAGAGAGAGAGAGAGAGATAGATAGATAGATAGATAGATAGATAGATAGATAGATAGATAGATAGATAGATAGATAGATAGATAGATAGATAGATAGATAGATAGATAGATAGATAGATAGATAGCGTTCCCACAGCATGATGCTGCCACCACCACAACACTTTAAGCAGCTAACATGTCTTGTTCTTCTGGCAAACGAGAGAGTCTGCTCATGAGATACCCGATGCCGTTTAGACGGCCGCTCACAAAGGAAAGAATTATAATTGGGAGTGTGTGTGCAGAATATATTATGTGTGTAAATGTTGTTGAGCCCCACGATTTGCCAGGAAGAGGTCACACACTCCCCTCGACCCTAAGTGTTTCGCTCTTTGTGTACTTGAGGTTAGAAAGGAGAGAGAGGGGAAAAACTGTGCCTATAAACTCCGCATTTAAAAGGCAAGTACGGCTGGTGGGGGGGCCCTGCTGCATGACCGGGAACAATGGCAGCTTTTTGGACACACTTTTTCTCACTGCGATGAACAGCAGGGAAACCGGTAGAGGCTCCTATAAAAGACCGATAGGGCACAGCTGTTAGGGTTCAACAGTAATTTTATAAAATGTCTCAGAGGGGCCTGCCTGTGGATTTATGGGAAACTATAAGAGGACGAGCAAATTTCTAGGAGGCACCAATCAAGGGCCCCTTTAATGGTTGATAACTCCAGACGCCAGATAGCTAACATGCAAAAGAAGAGCATAAATAAGCAAAGAGGCTGCTGATTCCTAATATTGTAATTTATACATTACTTTTCTCTCTGTTAAACACAAACATGTAAACAAGGAAGAAGTTTGAACCTGGCAGCTAAATATTCTGTCCCATCAGCATTGCCACCATCAGCATCACCATCATCAAAACTAACAGGTCATTTAGAAGCTGTGTGCTACTGACTGACATGGGTCCTGATTACTGATTATTCACGATTGCACATAAGCCTTATTTTACAGACACCTAGCAAAGTTCAGCAGTGTAATTTGATCGGTAAACAAACAGAGGGAATGTAAAATCTGTAGAAAAGAAAGTTGGAACTCCACCGTCCACGCTGTCGCACATCCATTTTACGCACAAGACGCACATTTGGAGACGCGTTTGTCGGGCTGTGCTGTGCAGCGGTACGACTTACGCTCTGAGGCCATTGTGATCACGGACTCCGTCGTGGCGTGGTACTCGTCCTCCTCCATGAACTCGTCCTGGGCCGATGCGTCTCCCTGGAAGTCGTGGTGGTCCAGGAGCTGCTGGAGCGGGGGTGCCTTGGGCAGCAGCTGGTTGACCACCTCCCGGCTGATGTTGGGCGCCTGCTTCAGGCGCAGCTTGCTCAGGATCTGGGACTTGATGGTCTCCAGCCGCAGCACCTTGCTTTGCTCCCTCCAAACGCAGGCGGAGCACTCGTGGGAGCCAGCGTCCTCGTCCAGCAGAGACAGCCCCGCGTCCGTGGGCGTCTCGCTGGCAGGAGGCAGCAGCAGATTGGGCTCGTCGCTCCCTGACAGTCCCAGAAAGATGAGCGCCACTAAGCATGGTATGAAGTTGTACCTCGGCATGATGATGGAGGAAACTTTTTTTTCCCCCTCTCGCCTCTCTTAGTTGATTTATTCCTCAATATATCCTTTCGGGTTCTTGTTTCAGCCTAAAAAAGCCTCCGAATCATTGACATGCATCTAATCCACAATCAGTCCGAAATTTGTTGCTTTTTTTCTGCAGCAGGAGGTTTTAAAACAAAGTTGTTGTTTTTTTTTTAAAAAAAAGTGCGTTCCAGTATGTGACCGGCTCTTTTGATTGAAAGGTAAATTATCTGCTTGATAAATGCATAGCCAGCTCACTTGCAGTAAAATGATGGTCGCCGTGGGGTCCCCTTGTGCAATTTAGTCCATGGAGGTGTGTGCATGTGCAGAAGTGTCACTGAAAAAAAAATGTGCAAGTGCGGTCAAAAAGGGGCTCTTTATATATCTCAGCAGCCCGGTGTCGTAATCCGTCTCCATTGGCTAAGATTGCAACAAAAGGCTTTTAGGTCTGTCACCAAGTCAAGAGGGACAGAGCGAAGGGAGGGTGGACGCGCTGTTATGGGAGTATAAATGTTTTACTGTTCACAAGCAATGTACTTATATTTAAAAAAATATTTACCAATTAAGGTGTTATAACAACGAGGGATTCCTACGCTATGCTTCTTTTTTTTTCTGCTTTTTAAACAGAACAAGTATTGGTTTAGCTCTAATTCTCCAGATCTCATAAATAACACACTTGTGAACATTTATTGTGCATTTTAAAAAGTAGCCCCCCTTACGCATTCTCCAGCTGCCTCTACCAGGCCGTTGCAGGCACATCGCGGTAATTAAGTGGAGTATTTGTGCAAAAAAAAAAAAAAAAAAAAAAAAAAAAGTTAAAATAAAATAAAAACTTGCACTTGTGTCTAGGAAGCCGAAAATTATTCACCACAACATTTAGCAGTAGACACACAGGAAGAGAAAGCTTACAATGTCTGTTCAAGCAGAAATAAATGCATTTTTAACATTCGAGTTTAACATGTGGGTTTCAGATCTGGATTTTCATCACACGCAGCCTTGTGACAATCCTACTTAAATAGACTATTGCCAGAAAAATAAGGCCAGTATTACTGTTCTTACATATAGTGTTCGGGAATATTTGGGTAAAAGTTTTTTTTATTCTAGCAAAATCTCACCTCCTGGACCAGTGAGTTTCCTGTGCGCCATGTTTGACTCACCAGTGACACCTGCTGGTTTAAAATCGCAGCTGCAGCTACACGGCGGCAGTTTCTGAGCCGCCAACTCCATTCAGTGCTCCCAGAACACAGGCGAATGATCAAAATAGGAATCTCATCGAAAATCTTCTTTATTTCACTTAAGTTCAATTCAGTTTTATGTATAAAGCGCCAATTCACAAAACATCTCACCTCAAGGCACTATACAAAGTCAGTTCTACTAAATCATACAGGCAGATTGGATAAAACATTTTGTATAAGGAAACCCAGCAGATTGCATCGAGTAGTTGACTTGCAGCATTCGCTCCTCCTGGATGAGCGTAGAGCCACAGAGGACCGTCGTCTGCATTGTTGTTGACTTTGCAGCAATCCCTCATACCGAGCATGCATAAAGCGACAGTGGAGAGGAAAACTCGCCTTTAACAGAAAGAAACCTCCAGCAGAACCAGACAAAAGTTTTTACTCACATATTAAACAGAGTCATTATTCACAGAATAAAATGTTAAGTATTCTTTCTGTTACTTTTGATGAGTGTGATTACAACCAAATTCACTTTCTTAAAAAAAATTGAATCTTACATAAACAATGAAAATGCATATTTATACCAGCAATGTTGAGTGACGGCCTACACAATGATTAGGAAACCTGCTGACTTGACGGTTGTCCAGCTGCCAGCCACAGACATCTTCCACAAGGAGTGTCAGCCACTATGTGTGTATATACCAGCAACGTATTGGAAAGTTGGGTGGAAGGGTAAACTGTGGTGCACAAGCAACGGTGAAAACTGTAGGTTTAAGATGATTGGGATGCACTTTCTTTTCAAAGAAACCTAACTTTGCATTTTGAGTGGACCTCTAGGTCCCAGAATTTGTTGGAAGAGTGGAGAGGCACAGGGGCTACGTTGCTTGAGGTGCAGTGTGAGGTTTCTAGTCAGTGGTAAAACAGGCAAGGCGAGGCAAGGCAAGTTTATGCATGAAGCACTTTTCAGTAACAAGACGATTCAAAGTGCTGATATAGGGAGCCGTGTCACGTGCTGGTGTTGGTCCACTTATCAGTTATTACTTATTTATCAAGTTCAAAATGGGGCACATGCTTCCCTCTGATGACTAGCTTTTTGGAAATGCTGATCTCCTTTTTCAGCAGGACCTGGTACCTGTTCACACTGCTAAAAGTTTAATGACTATGGCCAGTGGTGGTTCTAGACTGAATTTACCAATGGGCCAGGGTGGGGCCAATGTTTTTCACAGGGGCACAGGGGAAAAAAAGAATCAAACCAGCAACAACTGGGAAAAATGTAATCATTTGAAATGTTAGGTGAGCCACTTGTGTCTCTGGAACTGCAGATTACAGACCCCTAAAAACTGTGACCCTACCTATGGCTGAAGCTAAAAGTGAAACACATTAATTTTAAAATTGTTTTCAAAATAACAATGTAAAGATAAAAAAAATAATGGGCCCAAGGGATCAGCCAGTTAGGATTTCTGTTCCAGCACATATCATCATAAGAAACTGATTCAGTATTGTGTCTTCAGTAGAGGGGCCATTAACAGGGGCCCTGAGCAGTTCTGCAGGGGCATGGGCCCCTGTTGGCCCCTGTCTAGAACCGTCCCTGACTATGGCTATGGTTTCACTGTGCTTCACGGGCCTGCAACCAATCCTGACCTTAACCCCAATGAGAACCCACAGATAATGGTGAACAGGAAGATGAGAGACACCAGCATTAAAAATCACACGAGCACAAGGGCTCCATTAAAGCAACTTAGACTTCAGACAATCTCCTCCATACCACGACGCACTGATGCAACAATTCATGCAAAAGGAGGCCTGAGCAACCACTGAGTGCATTTACTGTACAGTGAATGGACACATTTCTGAAGGCTCACCATTCTCTGCTAAAACCGAGAAGTTAGTTGTAAGGGAGCCATAGTCATAGAAACTAACACAGGGAAACACACTAATCTGCGTATAATGGATCCATGTAGTACCGTTTCCCTCAATGAACTAAATTACCAAACGAAACAAACTTAGTGCTATAATAATTCTTAGCTGTGCACATTTAGTGGAATCAAACTCTCTTAATACATGTGACATGTTTGCCAGCTGTGGATTTCCTCACGCAGAACTCGTGATGTGATTTCACTTTAACCATAAAAACACAGTCAAATGTTTAACTCCCTCCCTGGCAGCCGCAGTGACGGTCTGACCTCGGCGAAAGCAGGAGGAACAAGGCGTGGCGCTTTAAACGGTCTGTCCCCCGCGGCACCCCGTAGCTCACGGCCAGGGCGTCGCTGCTGCTGCTGCTGCTGCGTAGGAAGCCAAACAACACAACTAAGGCTGTAGGTAGGCGTCTCCTGGATAAAGGAAAAACTCGATACGATACAAGGCGTGAGAGAGGTGGCAGAAATGCATTCAGCGGCTCCGGACAGCAGCGGTTCGCCGAGGAAGCGCACTATTTCTCGGGGGATGAGCGAGGACGAGTCCCTGCGCAACATTATAAAGGAGGTGAGGAGGAGGAGGAGGGGACAAAAAAATAAATCACGACGGAGCGGTTCACGTTTAACCTCGGAGCTAAATACAATTACAACCGATTAAGCTGTTTTTTTTAAAGCATTACGCGGTTTATAACCAATCGGGGGCTTTAAAGGCGACGCGGCGGCTGCCCGTGGCCCGGAGCTGCGCTCCACTTCCCCGTCGGTAGCTCCGCTAGCCTGTTGTGTTTGTGATGCTAGCTCCGCTGTCCCCCCCCCCCAGGCCGAGACCTCCTCCAGACGGCTGCCCCGGAGCGACAGCAGGACGGGGACGCTGAGGAAGAGGACTGACAGCCAGGTAGGAGACTGATGAGGGAGTCATGCCGCCCTCCACCCAGGGTGGGTCCTCCTCCTCATCGCAGCAGAAGGAGCAGGCCCACGGAGAGAGTCTGTGTTTGTTTGGACGCTTTATGTCCTCTACAAAACGATGCTGCTGGTAGAACTGTTTAAAAAAAAAAAAAAAAACATGGTTAATAGTTATTTAGATGTAATGATGTGATTGCTTGTCTAGAAATAACTCAAGTAGTCGTCTACACCGTATTGCCTATAAAGCAGTGGTTCCTACCCTGGTTCCTCCCCTTCGTGTTTTAGCTCCTGCAAACCCTGTTTCACATGGTTGCTTTACTTCCTCAGCCAGCCGTCAAAGGCTGCAGGAGGCTCCTGATCACCCACTCAGCTACGAATGCGTCCCTTCTCCGGCGTGCCCGAATCAAGCGGACGGCTCCTTCCCAGTGACGCGTGCTGATGAAGGGGTTCAGGCATTTGGTTCAGGGGGTGCTGGAGAAGGGATGCATCAAAAAGTTGCAGGATAAAATCTCTTGTGGGGGAATGGAAGCAGCAGCTAAGCCACAGCGTGGGAGGCCACGTAAGATAACAGAGCAGGGTCGGCAGGTGGTGAGGCGCGTATTTTGCAAAGCTCACCGCTTTTCTTCTTCCTCTGTGTTTACATCTTAGTCCCGAGTTGATTTGATGAATAGAGGAAGCAGATTTTCTTCTCCTCTGTGTGTGCATGCTCTGTAAACTAAGTGATATTTTGTGTTTATTCCTTTCAGCAGTCTGACCAGGACCTCTTCATTGGACTGCCGGACATGGTGATTCTTCTTCTTCTTCTTTTTCTTTACGTATTTAGAAACATGAACGTCACTTAAAATGTTGCTGAGTTGAAAGTTCCTGGAGTCGTTCGCTAAAATCTTTCTGAACACGTGGATCAACATAAGGCCTCCTGCGTAGGGATTGCCGCCCCTGGGAGCTTGTTGAGCACTCGCTCTCCCGCCGACCGGGGACTGCGCTCTTCCTAATTCGGCCACGCTGACTTGTGCTTAATGTGTGCGGTGCAGTTGGAACTGCAGGCCAACTATGACGAGGCGGTGCAGGAGCTGCGTGGGCTGGAGGTCGAGCGAGAGGCTCTGTTGTTCCAGGTGGACGTCCTGCAGGACACGATGGAGGGCGTGGAGGAGCTGCTGGCCGAAGCCCAGAGGGAAGCTGGGCAGGCCAACTTGGTAAGCCGTAGATTTTGGGTCCTAATCGCACGGAAAGGAGCTGAGAGCCCCCCGTAGTTACACTGGCATCTCTTTCCTTCTAGGAGCTGGCACGAGAGCGAGAGGAGAAGAGGAGACTGGAGAGCCTGGTTCGCTCTCTGATGGAGGAGGTGGAGAGATTAAAAGAGGTAAAACGAGAACTGAAAAGAGAACCCCCTGTAATGTCAGCAAAGTATAGACAGAGCTCTCTACACATGTTACAGCTGTTTCATTGTCTTTTTTTTATATATATATATATATATATATATATATATATATATATATATATATATATATATATATATATATATATATATATATATATATATATAATGGGTGGGGACCAATGCTGTAGGTAAAGACCTTGAAGCAAATGCACCTTGCTCTAAAGATAAGGTGTGTTTGGAGGAAGTTTCTGACTCATTCTAAGTTTTTGCCCTGTTTTTACAGACCAGCTGCCTTGTAAAGATTCTCTACTTAGCTGCGTTACCGTGTCCATCTTGGACGATGACGTGCATGAATTAAGTGCCATAATGTTACAAAAAAATAAATAAAATAATGACAGAAGTCACAAGACTGCTCGCTGATCACAAGAGACTGAATGACACCTACCACTGCTTGTTGAGAACTAGAACATGATTATGAGGTGGAAACTGGAGCCACCGTGTCTTTTTATAAATGGGGGAAATTATTAACTCATGGGAATCCAAAGTGCACCACAGGGGCCATTTGTGACCTCTGGGAGGATTTATGTGAGCCCTGATTGCAGAAAAGTATGGATTTGGCCCGTCAGCACAGGTAGTTGGTGCAGATGGACCCATTAAAATCTTCCTAAAAGGAAAAAGTTGGATGCAATATAGAGCATTATTCCTTAACTGACCACCATTTTTGCATTTAATTTTAAATTCATGGTTAGGTTTACTCAAATGCAGACTTGGATGAACCTCTTCATCAAACTTGAATAAATACAGCAGTTGGTTTTGAAGAAGGAGCGAACTATATCCATTTTCAATGCACCAGAAAACACGGGAGCCCCCAAACATGATCCTTTTCTGTTAATACACCAAACATGCCTTTAGATTATGTCAGATTTATAACTACATACAGATTCGTTTTTGACAAAAAATCTGATTACTGGTATTTACCAGTACTTTCAACCTTTGGGCTTGATGATTTTGGCCCTCAAGGAAAAAGGTGCGGGCAGCGGTGGAATAACTCATCATTAAGTCAGTTTCTAATCAATTATTGCACTGACTAGTGGAACATTTGCACAAATCCTGTCACAGGGGGAGAGTGTGCTTATGTGGGCAAGAAAAGTCAGATTTGTAACATTCTTAGTCTTGCTGATCCCAAGATGTCACCTTTTGTTGCAGTTTCCCTCCTCCCAACCTCATTTTAAAATTTTTATTTAAATTTTATTTATATAGCGCCAATTCACAACACATGTCATCTCAAGGCTCTTTACAAAGACAAATTCAATCAAATCATACAGATTGGTCAAAAAACTTCCTCTCTAAGGAAACCCAGTAAATTTCTTCAAGTCTTGACAAGCAGCATTCACTCCTCCTGAAAGAGCGTAGAGCATTGTCAATGGCTTTGCAGCAATCCCTCATCCTGAGCAAGCATGAAGCGACAGTGGAGAGGAAAACTCCCCTTTAACAGGAAGGAAAACCTCCAGCAGAACCAGGCTTAGTGTGAACGGTCATCTGGCGCGACTGACTGGGGGTTAGAGAAGAGACACAAAAGCACACATTGATCCAGGAATCGTTGCTATGTTATATGGTCATAGCAGATGATCTGCCTCCCCTGGGAGACAGATCATTTATTGTCCTTCTTTCTGTGTGTAATGATTGGATGCATGTGGGTCTTGTCTTGCCTGCTGGGCACTAGTTATGAGAGCTAGAGCACCATGTTGTGTTATATTCGTATGCAGGGAAACGGGGAGGGATTCAGTTTTATTTAGATGCAAAGTGCCGATTCGACCGACAGGAAAGACAGCGATTACTAATTAGAAATCCTTTGAAAAAGTAGAATATAAACAAAAAAATGCTTCAGTTGCATTATAACAAATCTCAGGGACGCAAGTAATTGTGCTACAGCTTATATTTCTTTAAACATTTTTAAAAGGGATTTCTTTAATGTGATATAAGTGTTTAATTTTTTTTACATGATATTACTATTGGGATAAAAGAAACTCATATTAGGGCTCTTTCACACAACCTTTTTCCTTTAATTTTTATAATTTAGTAAGTTCTGAGATGTGCCTTATTTAGATATTTAGACAGGTGAAGATTTAAGACATAAATGTGTTGGAGAGACTCCTACACCTACCTACTAGTGAGATATTTTTACTCTCTTTACAGGAAAGAAATAACCTACCAGCTGCTCCAGCGAGCCTGATGGAAGAAGTAAGAACAAAGTCTCTCCAAGCAGATGAGCAGGAAGGCAGAGATGAGTCCCTGCTGTGTGAACCTTGTAGCACCAAACTTGACAACGGGGGGCTGGCGGCCCCGGAGGCGGGGGCACCGGATAAAGAACCAGGAGACGTCTGTGCGAAGCCGCTAAGGATGGTCGCTCAGCTCCCGGGCCGTCAGCCTTCTCTAGCACTAGGCGACCTCACTTCCACCGACGGCGTTCTTCAGAGGCCCTACGAAAACCACAGGGAGGACGGGCGGGATCCTTCCCCCGACAGCAACGACTCGGACAAAAGTGCCTATGAAGACGCGTCGGCCGAGACTCCGGAGCAGGACCGGACCTTCCCGGGCGACGGAGACCTCCCCGACGACGACGACGACTTGGAGGATGAAGAAAAACGTGCAGCTGACGGCAGCCAGACCCGAGACCCCGAAAACCCTGAAACCTGCGTTTTGTCCTGAATGCAGCTGGGTTTAAAGGTGAAACTGTTTTTAATATAACGCAAGAGCTTTTTGATTATTATTATTATTATTATTATTATTATTATGGAAAACTTCAATCTGAGCTGCGGTCATTTGATTAATACCTGAAAAGCGTTTTACACTGAATGTTTACTGGGTTTCAGTTGCCCTTTTTAAATTGTCAAACATTTCCTGGCTTCACAAAAACGCAAGAATTAGCTTTTTTTTTTTTTTTTTTACGTCAACTGGGTCTGTTGAAATCATCCAATCTTTATGCTGTGGACCGAACAGATACTAAAGAAACCTTTCTTAGGTGTTATTTATAATCGTTTGAACCAAATTACCATAGTACGTGTCACTACAAAACAAAAAGCTCAGGTTTGATATCTGAAACTCTCAGACTACTTTATCTTAGTTGCCAAGCATCATGTTGAAGTCTGCCTTTATTTTGTTGTTTTTTCAGGGGCCTAAAAGGACAAATAGCTGTTTTTTATATGTTAGCACCTGATGGGACGTTATCAGGACGTCTCTGTATCCAAAACACTGTAAACTCTGTGGGAATCCAGACACTGTCGCTGTTTTGGGTCGGTTTTAATGTTTCACTTAAAAATAGACTAATTCTTTTTACTTGAAGCAGGTTTACGTCGTATTTTGACGTTTACCTTTGCATGGTATCACAGGAGGAATATTATTAATAGGGAATTTTTAATCATGGTTAAACACCATCTAAGTCTTAAATATTTTTATACTGTCCTTTTTGATATGCTTTGCTCTGTTTTTTTGTTTTACTTTTTCAAAGTAGTTGCATTTGCACTTTTTTTTTTTTTTTTTTTTAGGGTCAAAGGTTTTGTCAGATTATAATCACATCATTCCTTTCATAACCAAAACATGTCAGTTTGAAATAATAATCTGAGGTGCAGCAGGTTAAATACCGTCTGCCTACATGGTAGTAATGTACGTTTGCACTTTCTTTTGTGGAACTTGCTGATATGTCTCTTTGGACGACTTTTATTGCTGTAAACATGTTTTTTATAATGCTGTCACATTTCCCCTCGTTACTTTAGGCAACTGTAAACCAGTTTGCGTCTTTAGTGGTGCCTGAGCACAAACATGCTCAATATTTTACTAACCGCAAATGAAATGATTCCGGTCATGCATCCTACTTTTGCACGAAGTATGTTAACATAAAATATATAATACCGTTACATGTCATTTAGTGCTTCACAGGTTTTTTTTTTTTCTTTCCAGAAAATGGAAAAAAGATGAAATTTTGAAACGTATCCTGCTAGAGTTAAATAAGTTAATTTTGAGAATTTATGGTGCATTTAGTCATACTGTTTTCAAGCCGCCTAAAAGTGTTTGCCTTTTGTAGCGCTTATCATACATCCCTCCCCCAAATGCTGGCTCACACACTAACACTTGACTACTGGTATGAGAAACCAGCAAGCTCTGACGCCTTCATGATGTTTTTTCTCCTTGAAATGACAGCAGTGCTGTAACGTAAACAATCTGGTTATATGAAATATGAAAAATCATAAAACAAACAATTCTCTCTTTCTAAACATTTTTTTTATCAGGTCAAAGGGATTTTATTTGTGTATCCAATAGGAATATAACCTTTAAATGTTGCCAGCACTGGATAGCAGACTTTAGTTTTAAACAATTAAAAGAAATACTCTTTGTTTTTGTTTGTCATTACCATGCAAAAAAAAAAAATCATTATTGTATTTCTTCAATGCCTTTTGGGGGGAGGGGTTTCTTAATATTTTTGTGATTTTAGTTTTTTTTTTTTTTTTTCTTTTTCTGAGGTTTTAAATGTTTTGCTGTAAGAAAAAAAATATAAAGGATGATTTATATAAAAATAAATCGACGTTGACATGCCGTTTGTGTTTCCTTTTATTCAACATCCAGGTATACAGGTGACATGTAAGGAATGCTTTATTGGTGCTCGTTGCTGTAAAAGGAACAAAATGAGCTGTGTTGGTCGTTTGGAGAAATTGAGATACAGAATATCAAAGTTGCTGGAAGTAACTCTTTGCAGACTATCCAGTAAAGCAAAATAGGCAAGATGTTGGTAAAAAAATAAAAATAAAAATTCTAATGAAAATGCTGACAAAAGAAAATAAACTTTTAGTATAACATGGATCAGTGTTTGCCCAACAGATGGCAAAGCAGATCCCTGATTAAGTGTGATTCTTCTTTACACTTGGTTCACTAATGTCATTGGACTAATGCTAATAAGTCAATAGCATATATAGAACCCATCTTTAAAATTTGTAAAAAAAAAAAAAAAATTATTTATATATATATATATATATATATATATATATATATATATATATATATATATATATATATATATATATATATATATATATATATATATATATAATTTTTTTTTTTTAATGGAGAAAAACTTGCATGTTAAAAAAAGTCTGTTTATAACAAGTCGTCGGTGATAAAATTGTTTTCCTCTCAGCTGTCAACACTTATTTTATTGTAAATCCAATCAGATTAATTAGAGATTTCTGTCAAAGCCACACTCCTGGCAGCCTAGGCTACATTCACCCTGCAGGCAAATGCGACACATATCCAGCCTTTTCACGGCAGTGTCAACGGCCCAATTTCAATCATTTCACCTCAAAAAATCCGATTTGGCTCCCTTCCATATGTGGTACCAATTCGGATATGTACCGGATGTCTTTCAAAGCGTCCACAGTCGTGAACGGACATGTCGCATGAAATGTGACATTTACGTCACTGGCCTGGCTCTCACTACACCTCCAGCCTTCTCTACAGCAGCAGTAGAAGGCCATTGTTAATAACTGGGCTGTTTTCTTCTTACCTGTCTTTGTCTTATGATGTGGTCTTAATATTAGTTCCCATTGATCAAAATCTTAACGCTTAACTGCATTATTTCTTATTTATTTGAACAAAGTTTTATTAAACCCTTCTAGTAACAATTACATCCACAATTACCTCCATAAACAGTGTGTTGCTGTGTGACGTCTTCTGTTATCTGCGCTTGTGGGTCACTTTAGGGTCTTGGACCGTTCAGAAAACAGTCTGACGATGATAGCATTTCATTAGCAGTATAAACGACCACCCAAAAAAAACATCCAATTTAGGCAAATAATTGGAAAAGAGAATCGAGACCTGTAATGTGAATGTAGCCATAGATGCACGTGAGCAAATATCACCCATGGATGCAGAAAGAAGAATCGGACAAGACAGATGAGAATGGTGCAGTAATAGAAAATTTGGCCATTTCCCTCCAAAATATTTGTTTGTGCAGGGCTTTGCTGGGGGTACAAAAACGTATAAAGGACCGAATGGACTTAAAATCCAGCAGCAGGCAAGTGACAATTGACGGATTTATGCTCCAGTTGAGTTTGTTGTTGTTGTTATAGCCAACCTCTAGTGCGCCCCCTGCCTAAAATAATTTATTCATCACCAGCTGCCATTAGAGTTTTTCAAACATATTTGGACATATGGATGTTTAGTATACGTCTTGAAACATTTTAATATTAGGCTATAGCAAAATAATAAAAAAAAAAAAAAGATTTTTTTTAAACATTTCTGTAAAAGGTAATGAATAAATTAGGACAGTCTTACATTTATTCTGACTTAAATAGCATAAATCACAGGCATATCACATCAGGCTCACATACCTGCAACATTGTGTGTCAGCTCTGTAACAGAGATCTGTCCTGTTTAAACATCAGAGATCAAGTTTTTGGTGTGCTGCTGAGGGCTGAAGTCACGGTGAATGCCATGGTGAGACCTAAAGAGCTGTCCGAGGTCTTCGGAGAGAAGATTGTAGCAGCTTGTGGGTCCGGCGAAGGGGCGAATGAGGTCTCAACAGAATTTAAAACCGTCCATTTCACAGTAAGGAAGGTCTTTCAATGTCAGTCTGCCCAGGTCTGGCCATCCTTGCAGGTTTATCATGAGAGCAGACTGCAAGATGCTAAAAGAAGTCTCCAAAAACCCTGAAATTTCATCACGCTACCAACAGCAGAATCTTGCCACTGTTGATATAAAAGTACACGTACAATCAGAGAGAGATTGTGCAAGTTTAACTTTTATGGGAGAAGTACAAAGAGGAAAAACATTAAGGCCTGACTAAAGTTTGCCACAGAATATTATATGCGGACAAATACAAGAGCTTGTGGAGTAATGTTCTTGATACATACCGAATTGTTTGGACACCAAAACAGAAGACATGTTTGACATAAAAAACAAATTCCAGCTAAAGAACCCCATAGCAAGTGTAAAGCACGGAGGTGGAAGTGTCATGGTTTGGTGGTCTGAAAGGGGCAGAACATGGAGGAAACCTCTTAAACATCTGATAGCATTAAATCTCTGGAGGGCCTGGCATGATCGCCGGAATAACTTCAACCAAAGGGGGTAAGGTGTCCTAACTTTTTTATCAGCTAAAAAAATGAGTCATATTTGAAATATTTTTTGTTGTTGTGACTGGAACATAGTTAAATTTAGATGTTTACTTGTGATTATGTCAATTTCTTTTCCAAAGATGAAACTTTTGATTCGACTTCTGAACATTTCCTTGTAGAAATTTCGAATATTTTTTGTTTTGGATTAACTTATTTTTTTACTTGTACAATCAGAGAAATGACAAAAAATAATGACTAAATAGTAGAAAAAAAAGTATAAAACACCTGCAGTTGTCAAAATTTCTGTTATCAGTTTACAGTTTAAGTTTTTTTTCTTTTACACGACTTAAACAGGGGTGCCAATAAATACTGAGAGCCCTGCATCCACAAAACCCCACACTGTCAATTGTGTGAATGTAGCAAAAATCTTTCATAAAAAGCAGGATTTGAAAAGCAGAAAACACACACAAGAGCCCCTTTTAAAACAAAAATATGATTCCTAAATGAAAATAAGAGAAACAAAGCCATGTACTCCCAGATGCTGTTAATTTTTAGACACAGAAGTAGACTTTCATCAAAACAAGCCTTTCTCTTTCTTCAGGTTCAGCTGTCTCCACTGCGGCAGGCTCGTAAAGTCATCTTTGGTCATCCCAAATAGGCTGGAGAAGTCAGCGTCAGAGAGGTGCTTCTGAAAAACACACGACAAAACACCGGGAGTGAAGGCGTCCTCTCTCAAGAAGCAAAATATGCTCTGCAAGAGTCTATTTGTTCATGTCCAACTGAAAAGCTGCATTTTAATATCGTCCCGACTGCTTTAAGAGAATTAATTCAATGGGATTCTTTCCCCTGTTCCTTGTCCGGTGAAGCTCAAAAGACTTTTAGATCTAATATTAAAGCACAATGACGCTGTTGTAGCTGCATCACTGATCATTTCCCTGCAATTATCTTTACCTGATGCATCTTTTCCCCTCACAGGCACAAGCAAACACACACACACCTCTTTCTCGGAGGGATCCACGCCTTCAGGCAGCTCGCTGGGTTCCTTGTTGATCAGCATGTCGGGTGGAAAAGACTCGTAGGTTTTTTCCTTCTCAGGGCTTTCCTCCTAGACGATGAATGAATAAATAAATAAATAAATAAATAAATAAATAAATAAATAAATAGGGAGTGATTGTGCTCAGACTATGAATCATTATTAATTCACCCCTCTAGATTAATGCACTTGCTGTTTTTTTTTTTTCCAGTAGCAGAATGTAAGTTAAATTGCTGTTTAAAAACTTGTGATTTCATCAGGTTAAAACCACAAAACCTTCACGGGGATCTTGTCTGATAAACCAACAGATTGCAAAGTAGCTCATAAATGTGAAATGCCTCAATTACAGCTGCAGGATATTTGCCTCGACCAGCTTTTCACATCCAAAGACTACATTTTTTGTGAATTCTTCTTTGTTACATCGCTCAGGGTGAGAGGAAAATCTGCAAAAAGCTGTTTCCTCAATTGTCTTTAGGTCTGAACTTTGACCGGGCCATTCTGACACTTGAATACACTTTATTATAAACCATGTCATTGTAGCTCTAGCTCTGTGTTTACTGCCATTGCTCTACTGGAAAGTGATCCTCTGTACCATCTCTTGTCCAATCAACTCTGCTCAGCTTCCCTGTCCATGAAAAAAGCAATTTCCACAGCTTAATGCTGCCACCAGTATATTTCCCTGTGTGGATGTTAAATTTAGGGCAATTAGCAGTGTGAGTTTTCCACGACACACCTAGTATCACATGCGGGCTGAAACGTTCAAATTTGGTCTCATCTGACCTGGTAAGCTTCTTTTATTTATGTCCTACAAGGTTAGAGGCAACATAACTGTCACTAAATGTAAGTCATATGTTTAAGGTACAATAAAGGAAGGCAGATTAAATATTAGTCTTATCTTAATATGCTTAATGATGTCAGATCTTTGCCATGAAAACCACAGTTTTTATTCTTCATATTTAGGATTGCTTAGTAAATAAATAAAAAAAGAGATGCCAATAAAATTGATATTTAATTTTGAATTGCAAGATGCGTAGTGAATCATTTAATGCCACTAATTTAGTATAACGATTGACCTAAAAGCAACAGCTACTGTTCTAGTTTCCCAAAACGTCTACAAAAATAGATTAACGTACAGCTTGCACAACAATGGGTGTTAAGTCTTCTCCCAGCTCTTTCTTCAGTTCTTCATAGCTCTTTCCACCCTGTAATACAGAACATTTTTTTTTTCACAATTGGTGCTTTTCAAAACAAAAGCATGTCCGTCAGGCTGCAGGTGAAAAACTCACGCTCCACTTTAAGGGATCCCAGGCAGCGAACCAGCCAGTGAAGGTGGGCGGCTCGAAGCCCTGCTTGATCAAGACGATGGGTGTGTCTGGATCTCTGTTTCCAGGGTGGGTGCGCAGGTACTCCTGGCTCGTGGCTACAGCTTCTTTGCGCTCCACCTCATTCGCCTCTTTGCCAATCCACAGAAACAGCTAAGGGTGACAAAGAGAGAGAGAGAGGAAAAAAAACAAGATTAAAGTCAACTTGTTTGACAAGTTGTGGGCAACTTGTTTGTTAGATGTTCTGCAGCCTACCTGGTCCCAGGTATCCAGCAGCATGACGTCGTCCTCGCTGAGGTCATCCTGTGTGAACTGACCCACCTCACTGACGATGAAACGGCCCGTCTTGTTGGAGCATTCAAACAGGCGTGGCTCGTGGTCCAATACCACCTGCTGTAATCTGCAGAAAGCAACGTTTAAGCTTAACACAGAAGCCTCAGATGCGCTTTCCCCCACAAAACCTGTATCGCGTTGGAGGAAAAAGTAGCACCGATGCTCGTCTCAGTCTTTACCTTTTGTCATTTGCATAAGGAGCTTTGCCTCCGAGCAACTCCCAAAACTCAACTGGCTCCTGACCCTCGGCCACAATCTCTTCAAATCCTCTTTCTGAGCCGGGGCCGATCACGGAGCTCACCTCCTTTGCCATGGCTCGCTCATCTCCACTTGAACCCTAAAAAACAAATTATCTGTCTGTTGTATTGGAATCTCATGTTCAGAGGTAATTCACAGCCTCAAGCTTTAGAGCATTATGGTGCAACCGCAAATCCACAAAGACATAGCAGCCAAGTGGCCAGGAGGCCCATGGTAAATCTGGGGGAGCTGCAGACATCCACAGCTCAGGTGGGGGAATTATATTCTTAGTCAAGCAATCCACAAATGAGACCTTTATGGAAGAGTAGTAAGAAGAAAGCCATTGTTGAAAGATCATGTTTGATGGGAGGATGAATGGATCTGAATGCAGGACAATCCTGGAAGAAAACCTTTAAGATGCGGCAAAAACCCAAGACCGGGATGGAGGTTCGCCTCCCTGCAGGAAGCTACAATGGCATGATTTAGATCAGAACAGTATTCCTGTGTTAGAACAGCCTAATCAAAGTCCAGAACCAAATCTAATAATAGAGAATATGTGGCGGGACTAGAAAATCGATGCTCACAGGTGCTCTCCATCTAATCTAAACCTAAGTCTTGATGTGCAGAGATGGTTGTGACATTGCTTTAATTGTAGCCTTGCTGGCCTGTCAGTGTAGATGGATGGGCATCTCTTGGAAGATTTGCAGCTGTGCAATACTCTTTATTTTCAGATGATGGATTGAACAGCGCTCTATGAGATGGTCAAAAGCTTGGGACATTAGTTTGGAACCTAACCCTGTTCCACAACCCTTTCCCTGCCGTGTTCCTTGGTCTCCATGATGCTGCTTGTTCACTAATGGTGAACAAAAACCTCACATTGCAAAAAACAAACAAACAAACATAGAGAAAACGAACAGTGTAAACGCTATCAGCAGTATGCTGAATCAGCTGCATTGCTGCTGTGTCTCAATTACCTTCCCACACCACAGATAAATTCCCGTTTGGCTCTTCAGCAGAAACACGTCGTTGGAGTTCAGAGAGGAGGCCAAGGCTGGGACCTCAATGGTTTTTGTGTTGGACTGGTCCGAGCCACGGACCTGGAACAACCTTACTGGAGGCTCGGGTTCAGAACCCCCGCTTCTGGATGTGCCTCCCTAAAAGAAGGGGAAAGTACTGAGTGTAATGATGATGGACATTTCTGATGGCTGCCTAGCAGAGTAAATGCCATCCCAATAAAAAAAATGCCGTCTCACATCAAAGATGACCATCTTGCCCTTGAAAATCGCCATGAAGTGTCGTGGCTCCTTTCCCATTGTTACTCTCACTTGGACTGGCTCGTCATTGTACTTCTGATCTAAGGCCACAGCCTGAAACGCCGAAGCTGCCAATTCATCCTGTGTGGCATGGCGCCCCTTAAAAACACAAAACATAATGCACACAGACGTCTCTCAATACCACGATGAAGCAACTTAGCTCGTCGGCATCATGAAATCACGCTATCGTGCTCTTACCTGCCACATGTACAGCAGATAACACTTTTTGTTGTTAACTAAATAAGTGTAGAGGATCAGGTAGCAGTCTCCTCCATAAAAGTATCCATACCCCGTAGGGTCCACTGGGGCAAGCTCCAGGTCCTCAACTCTCCACACCTGAGTAAATCAAAAGTTAAAGAGTCATATAAGAAACAAAAAGAGATTAAAAGTATGAGGCATCGGGAAAAAAAAAATCAAGATTTGGTTTAGTTTACATGATGTCTTTGGAAGAACTTAGTCATTTAACACTCAGAGTCCCAAAGTGCAGACTTTAGTCTGCGCCTAGTTTGTATCAAGTATCCCCCCAAAGGTGTTAACGGCTCTCCTCTGGTGGAATGAGCGCCATTTGCAAAACAAAAGGCAATTGTAAGAATGTGGTTTGGTGACTTCAGCTGGTGTGCTGGGGTTTCCTTGATTGAGCTGCCTCTCTTTGTGTTGTAAAGGAGCTTTTTCAACGAGTTGAGTAATTTACAGAATTTCTGTGGGGATAAATAGAGCAGGCACAACACACAGACTCAGAATTCACCCGGAATTCACCATGGCACAACCAAGGCGACCAAGAAGGATGAACGCTCAGGAGGCTTTAGCCATGCTTCAGAGCATGTCAGACTACGAATCTGATGGTGGATCTGTTGGAGACTTAGCATTTCAGAATGAAAACAGCGCAACCGATTCTTCAAGTGAAGAGGATGATTCTGATGAGAATGCGACTGCTTTTGCACCAGCAAATCCTCCCCTCCAAAGACGCACCAGGGGCAGAGTGGTCAATTATATGATTGAGCGGGACAGTTCAAATACTGAGGCTACATCAGATGAAGAGGAAGACACAGTGTGCGGCAACCCTCCTCCTTGCAAAAAACAAAAAACTGCTGATGTTGGCACAATGCCTGGATCCACAGAGAAGGCGAAAGATGGCACTGTTTGGTCCCACTGGAAAGTTGGAGACTTTTCTGTTCCTGAAACCCCACAGACTGCCTTCAATGGATCTGGAGGGCCAACAGATTCTGCGAAACGCAAAATCACAAGTCGCCTTAGCAGCTTCCTGTGTTTGTTGGATGTGAACATGTTGCTGACCATCAGAGACTGCACAGTCCACGAGGCCCGCAGAACAAACCCCAGCTGGCAGATGAGTATCTACGAGCTGATGGCTTTCCTCGCAATCCTTTATCGAAGGGCTGCCATGGGTTACATTGGTCCCATGCGACACATGTGGGCCAATAAATTCGGAAACGCAGATATCAAACCCATAATGCCTCGTAACCGTTTTTTTTAAATAAGACGGTACCTTCGTTTTGACAACAAGGACACCCGCAAGGAACGCATACACAATGACAAATTTGCAGCAATTTCTGACATCTGGATGCGGTTTGTTCAGAACTGTGTGTCGTCCTACAGTCCAGGACAGCATGTTACTGTGGATGAGCAGCTGTTTCCGTCCAAGGTTCGGTGCCCCTTTTTGCAGTACATTGCATCCAAGCCTGACAAGTTTGGAATCAAGTTTTGGATTGCAGCAGATCTGGACACAAAATACATGTGTAATGCCATCCCTTACTTGGGAAAAGATCCCACTCGTCCAAAAGGAGAGAGGTTGTCAGAGAACGTTGTTCTAAAATTGATGGAACCATTTTTGGACAAGGGAAGGACTGTAGCTATGGACAATTTCTTCACCTCTTTGTCTTTGGCTAACAGGCTCCTTCAGCAAAATACAACTCTGCTTGGCACCATCAACAAAATTTGTCGGGAGCTACCAGCAACTGCAAAGGAAACCTCGGGGCGCCAGTTGCACTCCACACAGGTGTTCAAATCTGGAAGTGCCTTGCTGACGGTGTATGCGACAAAAAAAAAAGAAATCTGTCTGTCTTCTGAGTACCATGCATCACAAAGTGGAAATTGTGGACATTCAAAAACAAAAACCAAACACTGTGGTTGATTACAACCAGCTCAAATGTGGTGTTGATATTATGGACCAGAAACTGGGCAACTACTCTGTGCGTGCAGGAACACGGAGGTGGCCCATGGCTGTGTTTTATAACCTGCTTGACATGGCCGCCACAAATGCACATGTTTTGTACACAGCGTGTACAGGATCCAAAGAAAGTCGTCGACTGTTCATGCTGGAGCTTTCAGAGGAACTCAAAAACAGGCTTCTGCAGGAAAAGAAACAAGAGGAAGAGCAGAAACAGCTACGTCGTGAGATGAGAGTTTCCCAGCAGAAAAAGACTCAATGCCAGGTGCGCATACTCTGCAATAACAACAGAAGTACTGAACGTTGTGTCCACTGCGGAAAATTTACCTGTGGCAAATGTAGGAAAGGCTCACCATGGCAATGTGGAAACTGCTAGATGGGACAATTGTATTTTACATTTTTCCACTTTATATTTAGTGCTTTATCCCTATGTAGACTGCTTTTCTTTATCTGAAATAAAAAAAAAATCTTTCTGAAGTTATACCTTCTGTCTGTTGTTTTTCAAAATTGAGCTGTTTGGGGTGGTATTTGGCTCCAGTCCCCCCAACAGTACTTCACAACTCTCAGAACCATTCCACCCCTTCAGTTTTGGTTTTAGTTCAAGCCTCTCTGTTGAGGAGTGTTTTACCTGAAAGCGGGGGTGGGGGGACTACGGCTGTTCCTTGTGTGACATAAATGTTACTCCAATACTAAAGGCATACTGTTTGTCATTCTCTAAGATTAAATTTTGAATGACATAAAAAGGCGAGACAAGACAAAATACAATTATTATTTTGTTCATATAGTGAGCTTTGCAATATACATGAGTCTGTTGGTGAATGGACAATAGAACTAGGCTCTGCCTTGCCTTGTTGGAAAAGCTTGGCTATGACCTGTTCTCAGCTCAGGAACTAGGACCCGTCACAGGTTATTTGCATTACAATAGGGACAGTTAGCAAGGTAGAGTGAATACACAAACTTGAAGAGGGGAGGGGGGCTTGCAAGAAAACTGAAATTCTCTGGGACTTCTAGTGTTAATATACATAAATATACTTCTTCTAATATCTTCAGCTTAAAAGCTATATTAGGACACAAAAGCAACGATTTAACCAGGCCACCAAAGTCCCATCTTGAGGAAATGCTCTGCAAACGTAGCTCAAGTAAAAGGTGCAAATTCAGATGTTTATAAATTTATACTTCTAAACTCCCCAGATGAGTCAACACTTAAATTGGAAGCCTAGAAAAAAGACCTTGGAGTAAATCTGTCACTGGAGGAGTGACAGTCCGCCTGTACAAAGGCTCACAAACGCATGATTAACTCACGCTTGAGGCTGCTGCAATACAAATGGTTAATGCGAATTTATGTTACACCAGCCAGTTTAAATCATTATAATCCTAACACACCAGACACATGCAATCTATAGAACACCTTGTTTCAGAGGGCATTGCACTAGTCTACTGGACTTGTACCCAAAAAATACTGTTTACCAAATGTGAACAGTTCTTGATTGATTTTTGTGTCTACTACAAGCTAAAACACTGATCACACTTTTCTGGAAGAAGACATTTGAACCAAGTATCAAGCCTTGGATCAAATAAATGCTGATAACTTTACCCCTGGAACTCATAACATATTTGAAAAAAGGGGAAAAGCAAATAATTCAAAAACATATGGAGACCCTTCTGAGCGTTTGTAGAAGGTGTGGACATGTCTCAAGAGGAAGAGGCCAGCTAAGGACAAGAATGACCATTTTAAGAATCTGGGTGGCAATAAAATCTCTACACTGTTTTGTTATCTCTTGTATATTTAAAAAATACATGACATGTCGGAGGATGTGTGTCCGCTCACAGGACACTTTCCTAAAACTTCTCTCCCAACCCGGACTGTTTTAACAGCTGTAACACCTATGTTTAACCTTCACGATTAAAACAAAGACTGATAAACTGTAGAAAATCGAGACTTTTGTCTGCTTCCATTCACTGTCAGTATGTTTTACACAATAATTTGTACACAATAATGGGATAAATGTACAAAACCCTGCTTGCGCGGATCGGAGTGACAATGCTGGCCAGGAATGAAGCAGAACTTCCAGCATCTACCTGGATACTGTCAGGTTTTGTTGGCACAAATTACAACTTCTGTTACAAGTACTACTGTGACACAATCCTGCGTTGACAGTCTTATTGATTAGTGGGGGGAGGGGGCTTTTATATTCAGGTGTTTTGCTAAAAAAATGCCTTACCTCTACCTGACCTCCACCGTTGTCCACCATTCTCTCCTGTGCAGCAACCTCTGGCATCGAGTGCATCAGCGAGGCATCAAATTTCTCTTGTGTGATGTGAGCTTCAACAAAAATTAAGAAAAAAAAAACCTGCAATGACTGACTGGCTTGTTTTAACAGACACTTATTTTTACTTCTTTTCCTCTAAATTGGCCCCTCGTTATGCCAACATACCAATTTTGCCCCGCGTGTTCACTTTTCCCAGGCCTTGAGTCTGGTCTTTCACGGTCCACTTCTGGAAGAGCTGCTTGAAGAGAGCCGACTCCCCTCCATCATTCACTGACTCCACATTTGTGGTCATTGGGTAGTTCTTTGCTTTGATGAAATCCTGCAACAGGCAATCACAACACATCACTGGAAATAAAATGGAAGAGGAATCAATCACAAGCTAATGGTGATATGTCACTCACCAAAGCTCTGGACATGGCAGCCTTTCTCTCCTCTTTGTTTGCCTTTTTCCCTTTCCATACAAAGATCTTACTCCCTCCTTGGTCCAGGATATAGCAGTCCTATGTAAATTAAATTTAAGTTAGGATAGTTGTCAATTCAAACAATATGGAAGCGAATAAATAGCATGAAGATACCTCAAGAATAAAGTTGTAAATCGATTATGCACTTGGAATCAAGAAGTTATGGAGTACATGCAGGCGGCTGACAAGTTCAGATATTATTGTCTGTTGAGAAGTTAATTTGTAACTTTAACTCTCCAATTGTGTACATCTTTAATTTCTCACACCTCAAGGTTCACATTTAATCAAAATAAGCAGATGGAAGTTGATAAAACAGCAATTTCAAACATCTTTTGAAAGATATTTTCTGAACAGAAAATTTGTTGTTTTTAAACATGGAAAAAAAGAACAGACTTTTGCCAATCTTTATAAATGAGGCAGTTGATCTGGCATGCAATTAAGCATTTTATTTCCATTTTTCAAGGTTTTGGGAAAGTTGAAACCAATTCATTGACTCCAAACAAACACTTTTTAAATATGGTTTTAATCCTCATTACACTACAGAGACTACGAAAGATCACTTGATCAAGGTAAACTAGCTGGATCCATTTTTATGAAATTAAAAAGGGTATTGACATTTTCAACATATTCTTTTCTGATTGTATTATAAAAATCTAAATTCTTTTTAGATAAGTTTAGAGTGGTTTAACCCATATCTTCTAAACTGTGAAAAGAAAGTAATAATTGCTAAAGAGTCGTGATATAGGTGTACCCCAAGGCTGAGTTTTCGCCCCACTTCTTTTTGGTCTGTAAATAAATAATTTTCTGTAGTCATGTTCTGGTGCAGGTTTCCAGATGTATGATAATAATCCAGTTTTATGTGTAGCTGGTAAGGAAATGGCCTCTGTTTCAAGTCTGTTACATCATGATTTAAAAAATCTTGTCTTACATTAAATAGAATACAATTGTCTTTATTAAGTGGCTCTATTGTTGATTAACAGTAATGATGAAAATCTAAAGATCAATGTGTGATCTAACAGGTCAGAGGTGTCATGTTGGATAGTCATTTAAACTTTGTCAATATATCAAGATGTTTAGCAGACTCACAAAAGTAAAGTTGTACATCTTTAGACTAATTATATGTTATCTTCCAATTCATGCTGTAAAGCTTTTAATGCCAGACTGGTATAGTTGGTAATTATTCTTTATCTTTATTTTTGGGTCTTAGAGAGTTTTCAGTTTTTTTTTAAGTTTTTTATTTCCTCTTTAAACCTTGTGTGTATAATTTTTTTATCGTATTCTTCACTGTATTGTATTGACTCACCTCATGGCGGAGCAGATCCTGAACCAGAGGGCTTGTACCGATCTCTGCGACTTTCATCTGACCATCGGCGTCTGACACACTGGAAGCAAAAATGGATAAACTGTCACACATCGTAAGGCTTTTAGGACAAAAACAGACAAAACATCGTATGTTTTTTTTTAACTCCTTTTAAAATCCAACCATTCTTATTATCTTTAGCTTTTAACAGTTTGTAAAGACCTTATATGATCTTATTTCATCTTCCTTTCTTTTGTGTCTTCATAGTTTTATCTGATTTTATGTCTCTTACTATGTTTTTGTTTGTTGTTTTCAATTCATTCATGTTTTAAATTGTATTCTTGTCCTTTCTGAGCCATGTTTCATTTGAGCTTTCATTGGCACTTTGGTCCACTGCAGTGTTTCAAAGTGCTCTACAAACAAAGTTGGGTTGAATTGGATTGGACAATTGATGTAACCATGAGATAACATCTCACCAGTAAAGTGTGAGTTTGCTCTTTACTTCCTGGTCAACAGTTTCATCAGGCTTCCCATCTGGCAGGTCGGAGGGTCTTTCCCCGAGAATGTTCTTCATGACCTCCATGTTCTGAGGAGAGCTGCTCTCCTCATCACCCTCGATCACTCTGATCTCTGCCCGGCCCCCCCTCTCTCTGTCTCGGATGTCTTTGGCCAGCACCATACCCTGGGAGGCAGAGCGAGAGTAAAGATAAAAATATTTACAGCCGTAGTTTTTTAAAAGCAAACTGTTGCGAGTGTTGTTTCCTTGTCATGCCTGTTTCATACGTTTTTGGTTTTTACTTCCTCCAATGTGCTATATTATATAACAGATCAATATTTTTTGTCCAATGTACTCCTGGGCGGCTTTATTTCAATTAAACACATTTTAAATTATTGTTAGTGGAGCTCCTGACTATAATCAGTTCCAGACACCTTTTATTGATGTTTTTATGCCAGCCACTCCAATACCTTGCTAGCCAGCCATCCAGCTGGGTTTTGCATGGCTCGGATCAATATTAACGACCATGTTTATAACTGTAGTAAATGCCTCCAGTTATTAAAAATGTACAGTTGAGCCCAAACTTATTCACACAATTGGCAGATTTATATTTTCAATTATTTCCATTGAGCCATAACTTTGTTTTTTGTATGTTTTCTCTGTTTTTTCGGTGAAATATGTTTGGTAATCACCCTTTCTTGCCATCACCCTAATCTTCAGCCCCCTCTGCAGATTCTCCATCGGGTGCGAGACGGGACTCAGGCTGGGCCGCTCCAAAACATTAATGCTACCTCCAGTCAGAAGAACACATTGGTAAAATTAAGACTTTTTACCTAGATCTTCCAAGGGTACAAATCATTTTGGGCTTAACTGATAGAGAAATCTATTCTAGAAAATATGTTTTACTCTATTTTAACAATGCGGCTTAATGTGTTTGCCCATTTTGCATTCGTTAATCATTCATCCTGCCTGTTTTGCAACCTTTATCAGTGTTTCCCTTTTTTTTTTCTAAAAATCCTGATACCGAATGTGAATAAAGCGACTAGTTGCTTGCATTTGTTTGTTTTCCTAAACATTGACTGTATAAATCTGGATCACACACTCCTCCATATTTCCCTGCATTGCCTGTTGTAGAGAATAGATTTTAGGGGCACACTTGTACGTCTCTCGTAACATTGCTAATGTGATTTCACTGCTGTGCCTGGACAGAGCCTGGATTATGGTAGATATACAACCATGCTATGAAGCAAATTTTTATTATACCTATTAGCATAACATGCAGGTGTAAGCAGGGTGTAGTTAGTCGGTTAATGGCTATAAAATGTCAAGGCAAACATAACACACAGGGTGTTAGCTTCAGTCTCTATTAATATGTAATTTCCATGCTATCTTTGTTGTCTCTGACCTACAGTGTATTTACTTGTGCCGTATCCAAGCAGTGATGTAATCCTTACTTTAAGCTTTTCCTGATTGTTGCTCTTTGGTCCGTTCCACTGGACGATGGTCTTGCCAAGGTCTAACAGAAACACATCTCCAAGGTTGAAGCTCTGCCAGCTCATCTCCACCTGAAACACAATTAAAAAAAATGAAAGTACTCTTTCTCCCACAGTGTTACAGCTTTGCAAAATGGTTGATACCCCATAGAACTTTCTTTTCTTTTCCATTTTACCACATTTAAAACTCAAAATTCAATGTATTGTATTGGAATTGTACGAGACAGACCAATGCAAAGTGCACATACGGTAATTGACAAATGGGAGATCAAAGATCCACAATTTTCCAAATATTTTTCTCAAAGAAACAGCTCAGGCTGGAATATACTCATTAATCAACAACTATTTGTCATTCCGTCCTCAAATATAGCCTCTTTGAGGAAAGAAAGATGTTAGATGTTCTCTTTTTGGTTTCTCACACAAAGCATATTTGTGGAAGGTGTTCTAGTCAGATGGGGCCCAAATTTAACTTATTGGCCCACATGCATACATAACACAACACTACAATTCACCCTGAATGCACCGTCCATGCAGTGAAGCATGAAGTAGCACCATACTGTGATGCAGCTTTTATTTAACAGGGACAGGGAAGCTGATCTGAGCCGATGAGAAGATGGCTGGAGCTAAATGCAGGGCAATCCTGGAAGAAAGTTGTTGGAGGCAGCACAACACTTGATACCAGGCTTCTAGCAGGACACAGACCTTCATTCAAAACCAAGCATATTCGCATGTTAAAATGGCTCAGGCAAAGCCCACAGCTAAATCCAATTCAGAATCTGTGGCAAGACATGGATGGAGACTGAAGCTCTCCATCCAGTTTGTTTGAGTTTGATGCCACGTGCTGCGGAGGTTGTGGACCCAAAGTGCGGCGGCGACGAGGCTGAGCCATGGTGTGATGATGATTATTTTTAACGATGAAGACAAGGAAACTTAGAAAGAACGGGGAACACTGGTGACTGGAGCCAGGAAGAACGGAAGTCAATAGTGGAACCGAATAACATGGCGGAACGAGGCGGAACGCAGCAAGTCCAGAAACCAGGAACTTAAATGCACCGTGGGAACAATCAACTTCATTAAAATCAGGTGAGAAATCTCCAAAATATTAAACAGCTGGAAAAGACTAAGCTGGGGAACTGAGGAAGGCATGAAACAGAAATAAAGCATACACAAAACATAAGCCGCAGAGGATTGTGCCATTTGAACGTTTTTTAAACAAGAATGGACCAGACATTCAGTCTCCAGATGTGCAAATCTGGCAGCAAAAAAACACCCCCCAATGGACTTGCTGCTGTATTGCAACAAAAAGGGGTTGTACAAAGTATGGACTGAGAGGAATAGAAATGTGCTCCACAACTTGAGTGTCCATGAATTATTCAAAGCCATGTCCTATTTTCCTTCCACTTTGCAAGTAAACGTGACTTTGTATCAGTCTATTGCATAAAATCCTGGAGGTTTATGGCTGTAATGTCACAAGATATAAAACAAACAAACAAACAAAAAATTCAAGGGGTAAAATTACTCGAAAACATGGCTTACCTCCTTGGCAACTACTCTTTTCTTTCCCTTCACATGAAGCAGTCTCTGAATATCATACGAATTGGTTTCAGTGTGCCTCATGCCGCTGGCAACTCCCCCTTTCTTATAGCTAAAAGATAAAACAGGATTATAACATTTCTGGTTTATTTTACTTCCCCCAAAGGGGTCATTGCACAAACATCTTTCGCTCACATTATTCCATTTTTGAAGTATCCCTTGAACGTGTCCGACTCGTAGTTCTGAACCTCTCTGTACTGTACCGGGGATGAGCCTAAGAAGTCGTCCAGCTGTGTGGTGTACACAGCGGCGGCACCCTGCTCGTCCTGCGAGGACTCGGAGCCGATCCAGTAGTGGATGTTGTAACTTAAAGAGCTTTGTAGCTTCTGCGTCTGGAGAGATGCAAAAGCACAGAATCGGTGCGGCCATCAGAACGGACGGAGAGGTAAAGACTTCATGGGGGATGCAGCCAGCTTTTAGGTAAACCCTTTTGATCATTTCAAAATTATGTGAGCAATAATTCTCAGGCTGAGACTTACAAACAGAAGTATGTAGCAGTCGCCCTCATAAAAGTTTCCAAAGGACTTCTCAGGAACCAGAACCAGCTCCATTTTCTGTTACACAGGGAAAGACAAAGGGATTTCACTTTTGGGTAAATTGCCGAATCTACCTCTCAGAAGGCAAATCTAATTAGCTAAACAGTGAAAATAAAATCCAATCACCTCAACTCTCCAGATTATAATCCCCGGCTTGTTGGTCACTGCTCTGAACGTGTACTCCATCTTGACACGGTGCTCTCAGCTTCTCTTTTCCAGAGGGAAAACAAAACAAAAACAAAAGATATTTACATCACAGATTTTAATTTGTAGTTTTCTATGCTATAAGTAAATAAACTATACATACAGTATAAGATTGTGTGATGAGGAGAGATTGCTGTAGCCTCATCTGATCCACCAGGAGATGATTTCCTGTCTGATCAGGAGCGAGCCACAGTTCTCACCCAGACAGTTCGCCTAGATGGATTTGCCTGATTTTGCATTTTCAGGGTCCATCATGATGCTCAGCCCAATCACAGAGAAAGAGTTTGGTTCCTTTAAGCAAATGCGCTGGACAGGAAAAAAACACTGACTCATATTCAAATACACCAATGGTAGTATTTATTATCTCCATTGGGTCTCTTGCAACCATGCAACCACATTTACTCTATCAAAATATTCGATTCAAACTGTCTTTAACACTGAAAGCAATAACTTATTATAAATATATGTCATTTCTGTCATATGACTGACTCATAGTTCACAGTTTTGCATTTCATTATGAAAGTGATTTTGTCACATGTACAACAGATTCAAACTAAGTTTGAATTTATCCATTAAAACACGATTGTTTTAGCAGTTACTGACGATCAGCATAAAGCACAAAACGTATTTTACTAAAGCTTATCAATCCTCCCCCCACCCAACATTTTTATGATTCCCTGTTTGCTCCAGCTGTTACTTTGTATATTAAATTATGTTATTAAATAACTTGTTTCTTACTTCTTTGGCACGTGACTGTTGCTAGATGTTTCCACTCGACTTTTCAAGCCACCTCCACAACCATCACCTCTGCTGTAAATGTATTTAGCTTAGTAGCAGTTTTGCTTTTTCACAATCTCAAACTGAAGAAA
This sequence comes from Fundulus heteroclitus, assembly GCF_011125445.2. Lineage (NCBI taxonomy): Eukaryota > Metazoa > Chordata > Actinopteri > Cyprinodontiformes > Fundulidae > Fundulus > Fundulus heteroclitus. The sequence goes on along the minus strand of NC_046380.1, from coordinate 26,520,053 downwards.
AAAAAAAAACACCAAATGTGTGGAGATTCATTTTACCGCACTGACCACCCTCCTGCTTACTGTCCACAGTGGAACAGATAAACCTTGGTGCAGATGTTTAAGATGTACCAATTATTGTTCTGATTGTAGATCGGTCAAATTTATCTGAGTATTTATTTTCTTGTTGACATTTCCTGACGCACGATGATTATCGTGCCTTTGCCTTAGTGGCATGCAGTGTTCTCTTGTCTTTCCCATTTTCAAGAAGTCGGTCTCTGAGTTACTTCACACTAATACTGTAAAGAAACAAGAAGTAACTGATTTTTAAACAAAGATTCCAAGACACTAATTAAATTAAGCTCTAAAAACTTTCTTCTTGCCGCTTTTTCTTATGTTTGTTATTTAAAAAGCTTAGTGGTGTGAATAAGTGAAAAAACACATTTCTTACAGTGGGACCTTTCTTCATTCGGACAAATACATTCACATAATGATTGGGTTTTACCACAATTCTTGCTGAAAACTAGTGTTTGCTTGACTCCATTAATGTTGTGTAGATTAACTTTAAGATGGTATATATATTAAAATTATTTGTCAAGAAACACTCAGGTCAAAGATGCTCTCAGCTGTTTCTGGAGCTCCAGTCATGATCATAAAAATACAACACTGCATAAAATATTTAGTTCTGTTTGAAGAAATGTTCACATATTAATGTCTAATCTGGCTTTTACATGTCTCTGGGTAAAAAAAAAAGAGGGATTGAAGTGCATGTGAACAACAAAAATTAACCTGGTTTTACTTAAATAAATTAGATACACAAAACTGTAATATTTTAACATTAGACAAAGATGGGACAGTCTTCCCATATTAGTCATTCTTACTCCCTTTAATACCTCCAGTGAGAAGCTACCAGTAGCCATCCAGCAATCTCCTGACATCAGGGAAGATTTGCCTGCATGTCTCTCTGAGAGAGAGCAAAGGGGTTTTCTGTGGAGGAGCTGCAGAGATTCACAGTGTTAGAAAAACTGCTGTTGGTCGTGCACTTCACAAATCTAGTCTTTATGGAATAGGGGTGGGAATAAAGTAGTTGTAGAAAGAAACCCAGTAGAAGTTATGTTTTCAGTTCACATGAACCCACATAAACTTACTGTGTGATGGAAAATGCACACTGAACTTCACCTTGAAGACTACGTCCCCACAGCTAAACAACGTGGGGATGATTTTCTTCAGCTGGTTAGAGTAAATAGAAATATGTACTGACCTGAAAACAGGCCAGTTCTGGCAGAAAACCTGACCCAGGCTCCAAAAGATTTAGGACCGGGGCAGAGGCTCAACTTCCTGCCAGATAATGACCCTAAAACTATACTCAAAGCTGTGATATATTGGCTTAGATCACAGCATATGGACTTAGACTGGCCTACTCAAATAACAAAAAATCCTAATTAAAACATTGAAGACTTACATACAACCAACAGATACCATGGATGCGGGTCTGTATGTTCATTTATCTGGAATTTACATCCTGCAATGCAAATGAAACAAGCATAACGTAAAATATCCACCTAGTTTTACCAGTGTATGTTGTCTCGATCAACAAGGAAATGGTTTAAAACACAAAATGTCGCCAACTGACAGGGACTGAATCTTTCTGAAAGTACAACAGCTGTGATGTAAAACTCTATATTGCGTAAATTTACAGTTTACTTCATTAATCCATAGGAAAAAAGGAATATTAGAATTTTTGTTGTAATCACTAATGGTTTGTGAGTTTTGCTGTTCAGTTGTTCCTTTGGCGCAAATGCTTAGAGAAAAAAAAAACAAGGTTCAGCTGAATGTCATTGGCATGGCTAGACGTGTGGAGAAAGAGTCTGAGTCGTATGATCTGTAAAGATCAGCAGATTACTATAATTTTTACTTACGTAGAACTCACAACTGTTGGAAACTTTATGCTAACAAACAGCTGCTGCTCCCTGATGGCCTGGCTGTTGACTACCTGCTTGGAGCACAGTTGTAGCTACAGCAGAAAATGTACTGGGTCCTCATCCTGCAGACCAGGTAGGTCACTTAAATTCAACGTCCTTATTGTTTCCTGCAGAGACTCAAAGGCGAGAGGCGGGGTAACCCTTGGACAGGTCGCCAGCCCATCACAGGGCAACACAGAGACATACAGGACAAACAACCATGCGTGCATACACTCATTCCTAAGGGCAATGTAGAGAGACCAATTAAGAGTCATGTTTTTGGACTGTGGGAGGAAGCTGGAGTAGCTGGAGAGAATCCACGAGTGCCAACTGTGTGTGTTCGCGCTACCTAAAACAACCCTGCAGAAAGAAACTTAGATTAAACGTGTTCACAATGGTTCATTAGGATGCTACTTTATAAACCCTTACACCACTCTTGCCTTTGCATTACATGGTTATTCAAATAGCGATGTGGCTATTAACATTGAAGGCCAAGTCGGTCTTGGAAATGAGTTGGTGAAAAAAGGTCCTGGATGCAAAGTGGTACAACAGAGAACAGCGCCATAGAGTTGGAAAAAATCTTGTGCATGCGTTATTCATATGAGGAATCACTAAATGTCAAGGAACGAAGAAAGCTAAGGCATAAAACCCTAAAAATATTGGGTCTTAATTGGAGGACCAGGATGTAGGAAAGTTAAAAAGGAGAAGTAGTGAAGACGCAGCAAACATAAAGGGGAATCTACTGGTAATAGAAAATAACACCTTGACCATACCTCTGTGCGGCTGTTAGTAGGGTTAGCATACCGAATGTAAAACTGTTTTTTTTTTTAATATACTTAAATCCTGACCATACTCCTTTAAGAAAATACATCTGCACTGGGATAGTTAAACTGTTTTGATGGGATTTTTATGGTGAGTACTGAAAACGTTTTCCCGTTTTACACGAGGGTGCTGAATGTGACTCTTTTGTGGTTCAGCTGTTGCCATTACCCCAGTTCTTTCATTAATGAATTAATGAATTCATTGATATAATATGCTGGGTGCGATTTGCTGGGGGGGATGGGGGGGATTTACCCCCCGCCCCCCCTCTGTTTGTGACGTCCCCCCCTCTGGTCATTCATGTTTTATCCCTGGGGGGGATACATTCCTCCCCTCCCCTCTGGTCTGAATAAGTAATATTATGGATTTTTAAAAATGTATATGAATTAGGGCTGTCAGTTTTAACGCGTTATTTACGCGTTAACTTTGTTAGACCACAACGCCGACATTTTGTTTTGCTGTCGCCGTTAATTGCGCGTCAAAACACACACCGTTCCTTAATGTTTTTTCCCCACCGTGCTCTCCGGACTGTGTTTCTTTTACCCTCGGCGCTTTCCGTAGTTTCAAGAGCGCTAGAGACCGTAGCAAAACAGACCCGCGCTCACTGTTGCACAGACTGTTTATTTCATGCGGCTTTGGGCTTGTTTTATTCTAAAGGTGCTTGTAAATTTTATAAGTCACGGGTTGCGTTTTTTTTGGGCACGTTTCTGAATGTGAAATCGCTTATTTGGGCTCTAAAATAAGTGACGAAACAGCGGTTATTAAGAGACCTGCCTGCACTAGACACCTTGAGGGTAAATGGAGCCGACGGTAGTAAAGGCAGACAGAGCAACTCTGCACGTATTTTCTGCAGTTTACGGCGCAATAACCGGTGATAACTGCTGAAAGTAGATTACATGGTGCAGATCATTATTTTGAGCAGACATTGGTTCTGAAGATAACTTTTTAATATGCTGATAACATTGCAGAAACCCAACCCATAAACCGTACTTTAATGCTTATTAATTTGTTTTCTCTGTATTTGACAAACTAAGGGTGAATTACGTTGCCAAACGGCATATTTCAAGAGTAGATGACGGGACGAACAGCCATGGTAATGTTACAAGACAAACTTTTTGTGGATGATGAAGATTTGCAGGCAGCGTCACAAGACAAGCAGCAGCAGCAGCCGATTTCTCCACCCTCCCGCCCAGGACAGGTTACATGCTGTCTCGAGCCAGACAGCAAGCAGGCCACATAACCTTGTTGTTATGTTCATTTATAAAACACTTGAAATTATCCTCCCCTCTGGTTTTTTTTTTGTTGCAAATCGCACACTGATAATATGTTACCGCCACAGATCTGAATCGCGTTTCTCCTACTGGTATAACTGCAGTTTACCAACATTTTGGTTTATTTTGTTTACGCCTTCCAGTAACTTTCTCGCCGACAATGCAATTTCCAATTTAACAACGATAGTTAACGTATCAGTTCAGCTGATCGACTGGGAGTAAATTTCCAGGTGTGGCTGTTAATAAGAGGTCTACTGTTATCATTCCAAGAAATCTGGAAAACAAAAAAAAAAAGTCTCCATGCAATAAAGAAGGAAAAACAGCACCGATACAGTGCTTGCACACAGATGGATTGCATTGGCTCTTTTTACAGAAACATGCAAAGCGATTCCATTGTAGTTCAAATGTAATGACAAGAAGACTGCTTTGCTATGCAAAATCCAGCCACCACCTCTGCAGGGTGGGGCGTGGTCAATGTTTGGCTTCACGAACTACAGCCTTTTATGGTCTCCTCTCACTGTGACAAGGTTAAAGAAAAAAATAAATACTCCTGCAACTCCTTTTATGGGGTTTGCCTTGAAATTATGTGATATATTTAAAACAGCCCAGATCCAGTAAATAGCACATGCGTAAATGGTCCATGATCACTAAAGCAACAGTCAAAGAGAGGAAAAGAAAGCTTTTGGGAAATGATTGCTTAGTGATATCATCTGTCTTTTGTTTAGGAGCGAGGGAATATAATTACAGGGAAGATCAGAGCCTGTTTATACGTTTGTCCTTTTCTTTTTAATTTTCTCCTCCAACTGTTGGTTCTGTTTCACAGCAACTCAATGTGGTGATAAAAACCTACAGAGACACACCTTATTTATCTGGATTCAGTTTATTCCAGTTTACCTTCATTCAGGTCTCCCACATTTCATTAAAACATTCTTGCGGCGTTTTTAGTGTAGAGGTTTCTCGTTTATGCGAGAGCTCTCCTGGTCTCAGGTCCCCTGGAAATTTTTGATGCAATGATTTTGTTCAGAAGGTCCCAAATGATCGGCAGTCATAATATGAATGCTAGCAAAGCACGACGTGTTTAGATTTCATGTTGGAGGTGTTTATTGTGAAAAATAAACAGAGCTTGAGTTGTGTACCGCATCTCAGTGATAGATTTGTTAGATCCTGAACACTGTTTATCAGGTTACATTAATGCCATTATGTTTACAGAATTTTCAGGACTACAAGATTTAGTACGGACAGCCTAAAACGAGAGCAGACAACTGAAACATCTGAAGAGAAAAAAATGATATTTGTTCAGACATGAGTTGCAGAAAGCCTTTTCTTTTTAAAAAAACAAAAACTGTATTTCGTTGGTTTCAGATTTCCAGCTTCTTCTTCATGGAAAGCTTGTAGAGGATCTGGTAGCCATCATCCCAGGCATAGAGCAGCTGCTCCTGAGGATTATACTTCAGACTGGAGTGAAAACCGTATCGCTTTGGAAAGTAAACCAGCGGCGCCTCCTCGTTCGTCACCAGGTCGTTCACGTCAAACACGCACTGCACCCGCGAGCGGCTGGGCTGCTGGGTATTATACACCACGTACAGGGTGCCGCAGATGACGAAGGCCGCCTCGGCGTTCTCTCTCGGGCAGTTCGTGTCCCACATTTGCTCGATGTCCAGGGAGTTGCTGTCCATCTTAGCCAGAGAAATGTGCCTCTCGTTCTGCCTGGTGGCGTAGATGGCCCACAGGCCCTCCTCGTCCACGGCCAGGTCCATCACCGTCTCGGGGTTCAGGCCGTACACAGGAACGTGATCCTGCACTGGAAACACCGCGCTGTCCGTCACGGACTTGTTTCTTGTGTCGAACTTTACCACCGTTATCTCCTCGGCCTGGTTGACGTAATACACGTGGTTGTTGTAGACCACGTGTCCAAGCCCCTTCCAGGAGGAGGGAATCTTCAGGTCGGTGGACAAAGAGAAGCCCAGCGAGCGGGCGAGGTCTTGAACAGTGGCAAACTCGTTGATGGTGTCCTCAGCTGTCCCGTTGAAAACGTAGACCTTCCCAGAGGTGACGCCTGTGTCTTTGGTCCACATCCCCTTTGGTCCTCCGACTCGCTTCAGGATCTTCATGGCTTTGATGCTGGAGATCATATCACTGCAGTCTGTGAAAAACATAGGGTACAGGCTTTATATAATTAGTCATAAAGGGATCTGTCTCAACCTTCTACATTTTGAAATGCCCTAAATATCCATTTTAATTAATGTGTCTTCTTTAGACTTTTGTATATGGTATGTCCCGACTGCTCCAAAAGGTATACTGCAAACCAAAGAGCCTTATTAAGAGAGGGGTATGGTGGGTACATGCTGAACAGGTGGACGGTCCATCCCACGGACAAACAACCAGGCAGACATACGCTCACTTCTCAGGGCGACTAATGCCTTGTTGACATGGCAAGATTTAAAAATTGTCGGCTGATTTCCAAAACCAGAGACGATAAAAAAAAAAAAAGTAGATATAAGAGGATTAGTTCTACAGTGTGTTGCACAAGTTCAGAGTAAATAACTATGGCAGAAGAGGAATAAGCAACGGCGATAGCTTGTGGACTAATTTTAACTGAGGAAAAACATCATAAAAAGAAAATGCTTTGGCTAAAGGAATGGATGTGGTGCATCAGGGGCTCTACTCGCTACACTATAATAAAGAGGAGATTTGTGTTTTTCTCCTTGTTTCCATCACCTTGCTTTCTGATTGGCTATACATCACATTCAACAGGCGTCATGCTCGTTTGTCCTCGGGGAATTTACTCCACACATGCTAGGATGTCGGGCCCAGGCAATCCTACACATTGAATATTCCTGATTGCAAGTCGTAGCAGTTCCGACGTCCTTCTGAGCCGACCAGATCGCTCTTAACACGCCACACGCAGCAGGAATATCTCATAAGGTTGTCTTATCCATCACGATAATCACGGTGAGTTTAATTTTGTAATTTGCTGGATGGCAAAAAATGGCCACACCTCAAAGGCTCACCCTCCATGATCCCTGCGGTTTGCCCTGACTAAGATGGCGGCCAGGTCTCAGAGCACCTGAACAAGGGTTAACAGGACTGTACCACCAGCTCCTACTGGAGAGGGAGAGTAGATTTTGTATTGAGTTACAAAGTTGTATTTCATGTTTAGTATTTAGTATATATATGGTGTGTCCAGTTAACCCTTGTTCAGTTTGTTAAAAGCATATATATATATATATATATATATATATATATAAAAACATATCTAGAAATATATCTATAGTAATATATATGTATATATGTGTATGTGTTATGAATAAATATAAAAATGTATTAGTTAAATCTAAACATTGTGGTCTTCATTATTTCATAAAACCGTGTCACATGTGAACCTTTTAAGATCTGGTTTAGACACAGATTAGGAACAGACTTTTTGGGGGACTATTAAAGAGATAAAAGTACTTATATCACAAAAAAATGTCATAGGAAAATAAAGTAAAAAACGGTAATATTATGAGAAAAACCTCATATTATGAGAATTAAGGGTGAACATTTCCAGAATAGTCACAGTTTGCAGAACTATTTCAGTCCTGGAGTAATAGGGCCAGGTTAGATTATTTTAATTATTTTTATTCTTTACAATAATAAATTCAGGAGAATGAAGGCAAAGGGATACGAAAATAAACTCGTAATATTACAAAAATAAAAATATTACGAATATAAAGTATATTCTGAGATTAAAGTCCCTCTGATACTGTTTAAGTGTCTGAGTCTAACAGCAGATTTGCCACATTCAACATGGCGGACGCTCTGACGCATCCGCAGCATAGGCAGAACCCGCCCAACGAGGCGTCTACGTATTTATGCGCTTAACGGTGACGCACCAGAGTGTGCTTCTCCGTCGTTTGTAATACATTTAGCGCACCACTAGATGGGAGTAAATCTTACACACTGGGACTTTGAATAACCCACCAAAACCCCCATAACCAGGCAAACTACAGACCTATTTTTAACTTTCCCTGCCTCACAAACGTTTCAGAGAAAACGGTATCAGCCTTTATCCAATAACACCTTGATGTCAACAATATTGCGGACAAATTCCTATCTGGTTTCTTTTCTGCTCTCTGTATTTAAACAGTTTTAGTCACAAACGACCTGTTTATCATCACGTGGTGCACCACCACATCCTTCCACACTGCCTACAGCACCTTGCAGGGTTTTACTGCCTTGGAGTGGTTCCAATCATACTTGACAGACAGGTCAGAATTTGTCTCTATTGGGTTTGTCTCCAGGTCCTTCAGCCATTCAGTCGCCTGTGATGTGCCCCAAGGATCAATTCTGGCACCCCTTCTTTTTAATTTGTAGATGGCACCACTTTGGCACATGGTCAGCCTCTACGGGGCCTCGTTTTACTGCTATACTGACAATAGTTGTACCTTAAGCTGGATAGCAATGTGTCTGAGAGCCTTCCACTCCATCTTTAGCATCCGCAGCCTCTCTACCTCTATGATTCTCCTCTTTCCTCAATTAAAACTTGTCTGTAGGACAACAAGGTGTGGATGAAGCAAAATTTCCCTCACCAAAACATCTCAAAAACAGAAGTGATTCTATTTGGTACTCCACGCCGAATTCAACAACAAAACATCCTCCGTATTACCTTTTCTGGTCACAACATTTCTCTATCCAGTACAGTCACCAGATTTTGGTGTCAACTCATCCTTCAAAAACAATATCAAGCATGTCTGTATGTCATTGCTTTACCCATGCAACACTGCAAAACTCCAGGCTCTCCCTCTCTGATGCAGAAAAGCTTGCCCGTGCCTTTGTCTCCTCCAGACTGGACTATTGCAACACATTTCTCATTAGGATCCCTGGCAAGAACATTCAAAAATGACAGTATGTCCAGAATAGTGCTGCCAGGATTCTGATGAGAGTGCATAAACATGAATATGTCCAACCCCCCCCCCCCCCCCCCCCCCCTCTTCTCCATTCACTCATAGGCTTCCTGTCTCTGCCCAGATGACCTAAAAAAATAACTCCCTGTTCACTTTCCACTGTCTGCACGGTAACGGGCAATCCTAATTAATTAACAGGCCTCCATATCCGCCATTTCCCCCCCCTGACAAACTGCTCACTCTTCCAACACCAACCTTCTCCACATTCCCAGGACTCGATCCTGCACCGTGGGAGACCGGGCCTTTTCCTGTGCTGCTCCACAGACTGTGACATGCTTTAAAACAGGCCTTTCTTTTTACCCATTGGTTTTAATGATGTTTTTAAAATGTTTTCCCCTTTTTTTTATTTTACTTTTATTGTTCTCACTACTTTTACAGGTGTATTTGGTCTGCATTTTAATTGTTCCTGTTTTTATTATATTGGTTTATTGACTGTAGAATGTTTATTTATTTTTTTGTTGATGTAAAGCACAGTATAAATAAAATGCATTAAACAGTTTTACTATTAACCAATATTCTCTTGATTACTGGAATGCAGTTAAATAATGTGCAAAATGGACGAAAGACAATTATCTCTACTTTAAAGTGGGCAAAACAAAGGAAATAATCATTGACCGCCCCTCGTTTCAACAGCATTACCGTGGAGAACTAGGCTGTAGAAATAGCGCAGAACTTTCAATCTTTTAGACTCACACAAAACATTAAACTGACCTTGAACAAACATGCAATCAACTTTTATAAAGAAATGCCAAAAGAAACATCCTGGATGCATAAACTTAAGGACAGCATGTTGTCACCTGTAGCAAACCTTAACCCAGACTATTCTGCTTTATTGTCCCACCTGGCTGCTGCCACAAAATGTAATCTGTCCGTCTGATTCCTCGCCCTTGATTTCTGTTTAACTCGCCTGCTTTGGCCGCATGTTTGAATCTACACACATGATGTTTAGCACTTTTGTTGTAAAGTTTGTCAGTTTTATAACAATGCGTCTTTCATCACTAGAAATTATTTCTGTCAGATCCCTCCAGAGTGCAGCAAAGTCACATAATCGTCTCCAAACATTAATGTTATTCAACTAAGAAGTTTCTGGTAAAGGTTGAATTTGAAAGATAGTTTTCATTTTCTCACCTTCTACAAGAAGAACCCCCATAAAATGTAATTAGATTAAGTTTTTCGTCCAACTTATCTGCGCCTGCATCTATAAGTCTGCGGCGATGTACTTTTCTCTGTGTGTTTTTCTTTTCTCTCATGTTCTGTTCATGTGGAGCACTTTAAATTGTCTTGTTACTGAAACGTCCTGTAAAAATAAACCGGCCTTGCCTTGTTATGAGCAAGCAGCTGCTTTAAGTTTAAAACTGTCCCCTATATAACCCTTCGGTTTTGATCAGCACCAGCTTGTTCCTGCATTTGTTCTGTGGGATTTGGCTTTTCCATACCTGGGTTAAATTCTCCCTCTCCCACCTGCTGATCGGAAAAGAGTAGGCTGAAATCCAACATGAAAAAGGAAGTTTATTCATGCATTTGATATAAAGAATTAAAATAACAAGTGCTGTTGAAAATAACAGACTCCGTCGTATGTGTATATGTATGATTATTGCTAAAATAGATTTCCTCACTGGCCACAAATAGCATTCAACATGTCAAGTTATTTGAACAGTGAAAAAAAAAGTTCACAAAATAAAAGCCTCAATATTTCTTGGGCCAGAATATTGACATCCTGTAGCTTCCACATTAGTACTGGGACGACTTTCCTGACAAAGGTGTTTTTGACCTATTATTTTCTCAATAAGATGAAGAACTACATCTTTGTTAGTACTCAGAGAATCTTTGTTTGACCTTAAAATTAATTTGATAATCTGAAACATTGGACGAATAACTGGGCAGATTTATCTATGTTTCAGCTCAGCTTTCCAGCAGCACATCTCACCTGTGAGTTTGAAGTATTTGGCCTTCTGCTTCTCCTGAACCAGAGTCACCTGCTGCTCTATCAGCTTGTCGTCTACGTCCACGCACGGCTGGGCCCCGTTCTGCGTCTCCAGGTAGTCCAGTTCCCGCTCGACCCGGTCCACCCTCGTCCCCACGCCGTCCAGAGTCATCCTGAGTGTCTCCTTTTCTTTGTCGAGGCTCTCCAGCTGAGAAACCATCTGCTGCTTCAGCTCTCGCAGCTCGGAGGCATAGCGTGTGGTCTGCTCTTGCCACAGAGAGATCCTATCCTGTTTTAAACAAAAGCTGATTAGAGCAACCTGAGTGGGACCGCAGCTTCTCAACATGTTTATGCTGCAGAGGAAAATAAATGGTTCAAAGCCCACGTCCTCTGCCTTACTGAGGACATCCTTTAATCAAGAAGGTTTAGCCCACACATGGCAGGCTTCCCCCCCTGCCTGCAGGTCTTTCACCAAAGTGCTCCTTGTTGCAGATCATTTGGAACATTTTCTTTAGCGGCGATGACTAAAATGTGCTGTGTTGGCTCAGAGAGACTTTAAAAGAGGAGAATGAGTTAAAACTGTGTGATTTTCTGTTAGAGGGAGAGAGCTGCAGGCATTTAAAACAATTAAATGGAGTACCATAAAAAAGTATTTGCCCCCCTAACAGATTTCTTCTGTTGTTGCTTTTATTAGGTACGTATTTCAAAATTAAAACGTTTTCAAATGGGGGCAGGTTGGCTTGGATAGCTTTTTTAACAAAGATAATCATCTCATGTAAACTGGCTTTTTTTATTTACTCATGATACTAAAATTGGTTTGACGATTTGAGACATTGTAGCCCCCATTAAGGTTTGCAGTAATTAGCAATAACCTATTCATATCACTGTGGGGGGATTCTGGCCCACTTTTCTTTACAGAGCTGTTTTAATTCACCTACACTGGAGGTGAATTAAAACATAACCTGAACAGATTCAGGCCAAAGTCCGCTAATCAGATCCAAGTTCAGGCTGTGGTTAGGCGTTTTCAAAATCAAAATTCTGCTTTTTTTTTAATAAGACGAGTCCCAAATCTTTAGACAAGGCTCCCCCTTCCAGTCTGATAGATTTTATTTCTAATCTGTTCTTGAATTGCTTCATATCGAAGCATAATGTCTTGCTTTTAGAGCTATTTTAGCCTACTCCACATTGCTAAATAGATTTTTAGGTGATTTCTTGAGTCAGCAGGTCTGTGGCTAATGAACTTAGCATTCCATAAAATGTGGTTAAACAGTTAATTATTGATGTAGGGGGTGAGGGGAGACATACACCCCCTATGCTGCCCCCACAGCATGGAACAATCTTCAGAAAGACTGGAAGTTGAAGGATTTGATTCCGATTGGACATTTTAAACGATTGCTCAAAGGTTTGGAAATGAGATCTATGGTTTCTAATTTAGATAGATGTTATTGTAAACTGTAATGTAAATTGTAATGTAATCCTTTGCCGCTATCTTGGCCAGGACTCCCTTGAAAAAGAGATTGTTAATCTCAATGGGACTTTTCCTGGTTAAATAAAGGAATAATAATAATAATAATACATTCAGACTGGACCAGGTTGGCTTTTTTCCCCTTCAAAAATGATTTGAAAAAAGCTTCTTTTCTGTATCTATTCATTTAATCTTTGTTTGATTTTTAATGATCTGAAAAAAAAAATTTAAAAGCAAAAACTGACTTAATCTGTAAATACTTTTTTCCCCCCCACACTGTAAAACCTGCACAGGATCATCGTGATGAAATCCAACTGGAATATCACCCCTCAGAATAGATTTGATTTAGAATCACGTCATTTCTGGAAACTTTTTGACGTCATGCTGCACATCTATAGTCAAGCTTAGGAGACGCAGACCCAGAGAAGAAGCTCTTTGTCCGCGTCAGGTTAACACATCTGTATTTCCCAGCATTTTCCCCAGGATTTGCCCACATCTGCATTCCAAAGCATCGATTCCCAAAAAGTTTCCTCTGAGGGGAAACTCCGGCCTGGGGAAGGAAGATAAAAAGTCTTACCTCAATAGCAAGGAGCCTCCTTTCCAAGTAGTCAATAAGGGCTTGGTGCTGAGCGGTGGCAACGTGGACCAAAGCAAGCAAGAACACAAGTCCTCTCATTTTGTTTCAGCTCCGGCACGTTTAGGTCACAGTAAAAACCTGAGCAGATGTCAGCGAGAGTGAGCGCTGGAGCCAGCAGACTCCCAGAGGTGGACTGGAATGTTTTACTAAGCTGTCTGGGAGGAGCCACGGGCAAATGCTGGAAGCCACCAACAATACTTCTTACTGTACACTTTTATCTCTCTTGATGATGATGTTAGAAGAACAACAGGAAGGTGTTCTTTTATTATTATTATTATTATTATTATTATGATTTTTAACCAACTTTACGTTTGGCTTGACCCTTGTTGTCTTTAAAACATCAGATTTTAAAGAGGCTCACAGCCAGAGGTTACGTAAGAGAAAGAAGAAAAAAAAATTGAGATGCTAATAATAAAAAACAGTAGCTGGAGAATCCATTTAGAAGGAAGTCCATGACACATTGTAATCTCTTCTACATACTATTTCATTTTTCTGGCTAAATATATTTTAAATGGGGCTTTTCTGGCAGAATTCTTGCTTAAATGTCGATAAAGAAATTCAAACAAATCATAAGTGAGGTGCAATCGTGTGAAATGACACAGAGACTAAAAGCAGAGCACAGCTGCTGGAACTGATGAGCAGAAAAGGCTTTATAAGTAAAGCCACCTTCACGATGTGTCCTGTCAGGAGAAACCGGTTGTGGCGTTTTTTGTTGCACACAAATTGTCTTTGTATCCGAAGGTAGGAACCTCTTGACTGGATGGTCAATTACAAGAGCTTTGTTGTCTTTCTCTGAAGGCACCTGATCCCAGAGAAGACCCAGAACTCGCTGGAGGGACTAAATATCCTGCCTGGTCTGGGAACGCCTCGGGTTCCCCCAGAACGAGCTGGAGGATGTTGCTGAGGAGAGCGACGTCTGGGTGTCGCCCCTGGGACCTGATGTCGGATCAGTGGAAGACAAAGGATGGATGAAGTCAACTGAGCTCCTTTGGCTGAAGAAAAACATCCTCACTGCATACAGCTGTCACTGCTGTGCTTCCCTGTGCTAATACCTGTACAAGTAGACTGTGTTGAATATAAGCAAAAAGGTTGGAATTTGGGCCAAGTTGATCAGAGCAACTCCTTACAGCACAGGTAGCTGTATTCCCTGCATGGTTTGTGGAGAACTCTGACCCCCTATAGGACTTTCTTCCTGCAAATTTGTAGGATGCGTCATTCATAGTGGTCCTGCCCACAGATCGACCCACCAGTGGTGGATCTTTGCAGCTCCAGAGTCAACATGGGCCACTTGGCTGATGATTCATTGCTTCCAGATGACACAAAACCCAAAAATCAGTGCATCAGAAAATTAGACCACTGTGAAAAAGTTGAATAATGGAAACTAATGGTTTCATACGCTAAACGGCTCATTAACTTAAAACATCTGCACAGGTTTTCTGATCGTCTAAACAGTCTCTCACTGTGGGTCAGTCGGCGACACAACCATGGAGAAGACTGCTGACTGGACAGATGTCCAGAGGACAGCTATCGACCATAAAAGGTCAACGCTGAAGAAGCTGGTTGTTCACAGAGCGCTATAAGCATGCATATTGATGGAAAGTTTAGTGGAAGGACAGTGTGATAGGAAGTCAATGCAAGCGTTTGGGGCGCTTCACAAGGAGTGGACTGAGGCAGGAGTCACCGCCCCTGATCTCCCCGAGGCGTCTAGAGCCACCACACACAGATCCTACGATGCGCTACAAGCCTCAGAGGCTCAAAGTCTTGTTTTCAGACAAAAGTAAATTCTGCATTTTATTTAGATCGAGGTCCCAGAGTCTGGAGGAAGAGTGGTGAGGCTCAGAATCCACGGTGATTGAAGTTCAGTTTATTTTTTTCTACCTTTGGTGATTGTTTTTTTGGGTGCCCTGTCATCTGCTGGATGTTGGTCCGCTGGGTTTTTCTGACATTCAAAGTCAACGCAGCATCAACCAGGAGGTTCTACAGAAGTTCTCCTTCTGCTGACAAGCTTTATGGAGACTACATTTTCCAGCAGGACTCGGTGTTACCTGCCCACAACGCCAGAGGTACCGGAAACTGCGTCAGTGACCTTGGTGTTGCTGTGCTTGATTGGCCAGAAAACTGGCCTCACCTGGACCCCTTAGAAAACGTATGGAGTAGAGATTTCATGGGAGGAGCCGAGGCCTGCAGCCACTGAGCTATATTATACACTGGAGTGCTAATAGCCTCCTGTTAGAACAGTCGCTTTGAAGCCACCGGCCGCCATATTGGTACTCCCTATTTCCCCCCAGTAACTAGGGAATATGTGCACTGCAGCATCGAATAACAAGATTTTTTTCATGTTCAGGGGGGCTTAAAACTTTTAAAAGGCCATTTACTTTTGTTCTAAAAATATCAAGTACTGAGAAAGTCATGTGCTGAAATATTTTGCATTTTATTCATTTAAATATATATGTTTAACATTTATAAATATATAAATAACAATGTACAAAAACATATATTTACATATGTGTATACATATATATACATATATACATATACACATACTTATATATACATATATATATTTAATATGAATAACATGTAAAATATTTCAGCACCTAATTTCCTAGTAGTTAATAGTGTTAGTACATCCACTGACTGTAGAATTACCTGTGAAATATTTTCACACAGTCAGAAAACTGCTTGTTGTTGCAACCAAATCCTATGGGATTCTGTGAGAGTAGGGAGGAGCAAGATGGCCGCCAGTGACTTCAGTTTTTCGGCAAAATCAGCACTCCAGTGTATTATATAGCTCAGTGGCCTGCAGCGTGTTGATTGATGGAGGGGGCGTTTCCGCAAAACGTGTATCGAGGGGAGGAGCCGGAAACGATGACGTCAGAAGCCTCGCCGCCCAGCCGTACCACGTGACCGCTTCGGGGAGCGGTTCAGATTGCCTGCGAGTTTTGACAGTAGAGAGCGCCTCAGTTTTCAGTCAAAATATGGGAGTTTGCTGTAGAGTTGCGGTCAGTTCAGGTTTTGGATAAAATGTTGATAGCCTGGATAGAATCTGGATCAAGTTTTCATAGTTTGGAAAGAGATTGTAAAGTTTAGGTGAGAGGAGGAGGTTTGAAGAGAATGAGATGATAGAGGATGGAGCCAGCTAGGAAGAGGAGTAGTTCACCTAGATATGGGAACCTTTGACTTGATTTCTCCCAATAAGCAGTGCTTTAAGTGGGCATGCTTGCACCGCTACTCTGAGCTTCAGCCCTCAGAGTACCGGGACCCCTCCACAGTTTAGTTTGTCGCATTAATGTGGATGCAGGCGCTTCGCATGATGAGAGGAAAAGCGGAGGAAAATAATCACTGCTGGGATGTTTGCCTGACTCCTGGAGGCTCAAAGAGAACCTGAACTGCAGCAGAGTTGAATGCTAACTCCGATCAGTCCTTCACTACGCAGGAAAACGGAGGTCGGACCCAGCTGGCTTTAGTGGATCCAACAGGGATCCTGCTGCTGCACACACGCCTCGGGGAGATCAGGGGCGGTGCTAGCCATTTAGGGGCCCTGAGCACAAATGTTTTGTGGTTGCCCCCCATGTGGAAATGAACAATACAGCATTTGTCAGTATGTTTCTCTTTATTTCCAAAATAACTTCTCAATATGAATAGTTTTGAAAACAGTTGCAACAAGAGGATACATTAAAATCCTGTAAAAGCATTAAACTAATATAGTATCAACAATGGTGCCTGTACTTCCACACAAGATAACTGTGTTTTACCTATCAAGGAGGGAAATTATCAAAGAGAATAGATAAATAAAGATAGATAAAATAAAGTGTGAATAAGCTGAGAATGAAGTACAATAAATAAAATGCAATAATGGGCAGTGTATTACAAAACTAAGATTTCTTTTTGTCCTGTTTTGCTTGAAGAAACCCCCTAAAAATATCATAAATGTCTGACTTTCCAGAGGAAACTGAACAACTTGATCATGGCGTCTTATTTTCCTGAGGAAGATTTATTAGGAGGAACTAATTAAAACCAAAATCCTCGAAGTCTGCAGAACTTCTCCATAATAATTTAGATTAACAGACTAACACTGCTGTTCAGAGTGAATCGTTTTGATTTGGGGCAGAAATAATAATAAGAAATAGGCTGAACGTGGGATCAACGAGGTCTTTGTTTCTTTTGCATTTATCATGTTTTTCATTTGTCCAAAGAAGTTTTATTGTTGCTTTAGTGATAAACTGCATGTGAAAAGATGCATTGCAACAGTAAAAAACAAAACAAAAAAAAGTTGTGTTTTTTACAACATTGTTATTTCAGGTTCCTTTTTTCACTACTCAAATTATATATTTTTGCTCATTGAGGGAAGACCAGAGAGATGTCCATTTGTTTTCTTGCGCAAATATTTTCATATTACTTATATATAATAACATAGAACATTTGTATTATAAATGTTATGATTATTACTGTTACTATATTAAAGCAAAGCCTTCAGGAGGAAATGATAAAGTCAGCAGCAGCATTGTTAAATATTTGAATTTAATTTTATTAATAAAAAAAAAGTTTAAACTGGTGTTTTTACAATAATTTGCTGAAAGTCAAAAGTTGTTCAAAAACTTATTTCTGAGTAAAAACTGCCTGTCTGCTTAAGCCGTTTCACTAAAGTGACAGATAAACATGCATAGCCTGCCGTATAAGATTGTGATGAAGCCTCGTGAAATTAAACCTTCGGTGAAGCGGTTCAATGCATCATGAGGCCTCATCACACTATCACTACTGAGGAGCATCCTCGTTATGTAATATTGAAATTTTCTGACAAAGAATTTTAGGTTTTCAGTGACTGTAAGACCAAACACTACAATACAATATTCTAACTTTTGAGATGTACTTGCATTTATTTACTAAAGATTTTATTTAGGAACTATTTTATTTAGTGATACCAGAATAAAGGAGACTGAGCACAAAGATGTACTACCATACACACACACAAAAAAAAATAAAACATTTTTTTGATAAAACATGTATTATCTATCACATTTATATCCTACATATTGTTGGTCTGTTATGTTAAATGCCACAAATTTACATTTAAGTTTGCAGTGATGTAATGGGACACGGTTTAAAAGGTTTTCAGGGTTAATAATACTATTGTAAGGCACTAATAAGTAGAATTATCTGTATAAAATTGTACAAACTAGTTTAATAATTAAAAATCCTTTATTCTGATATCCTTCAAGCATCAGTCAGCTGCTCAGGTCTTGTTTATTTAACTTAAAGTAAATGTAAAAAACTATGTTTTACCCCCCCCGTCCCCCCGTCCCCCCCAAAACTGGACTCGACAATCTCTCCGACACGACCACCAGTTATCTAAAGAAGTTTTATTTTCTCTGACTGTATATAAACAATATGTATAAAAATTGTGCATTAGCTTCGAACTAACTCTAATGAACAATGCAACGGCGAGTTTAATTCTGTAAAAATACCATTGGACTACTGTAAATCAGAACCATAGTTTCAAAACAACGGTGCAGCTTTAAAACCACTTCCGAGATCTTTTGCATGGAACTGCAAGAAAAGAAAAGTTCAACCTGGAGGAAACCTGCCGTAATCTGATGTTGGTTTAGCACCGGCTCCGTTTTCTGCTGCACCTCCACGCTACGAACACAGATCGCTTTATTTGCACAATCCCACCAATTCCTCAACTAAGTTCGCCTCTAACCAACAAACTACTTGAACATCCAAAAGCTACTCGAGGATTTAAATCGGGAGGTTCAACAGCAGTCACTGCTCTGACCTGAACTCTATCGAAGAACGCTTTGAATCATTAACAACAGATCAAACAGCTGCACATAAATATGCACAATAAAATTAGAAAAGGACATTTAAACACTTGGAAACAGCCGAACTTCCACGCGGCTACTTTGAGGCCGCCTTCAGAGGCCGAGGAAGCGTTTCGGCTCCTGTAGTGTCCAGGTCGCTCCCGTCTCAGCACCGATCACAGTCTCAGATGAGGAACCGGCATGGAGACGTCCCGGAAGAACCGGTGTACGAGTGCATTTTTGGCAGAGATCCTCTTGTTTGGGTCATAATTCAGCATTTCCTAAAAATAAAATAAAATAAAGAAATAAATAAAGAATCACATATCAGAATCTCTCTTTACGCAACTTCTTAAATGAATTAAATCTAAAATGTCCTCACCGCCAGCAGCTCCCTGCCGTCCTCGTCGAGAAGAGGCACCACCTTGGCTAAATCCTGCCGGGCCCACTTAGGGAAGGACGGCTTGTAGTCGGGCATCGACGTGACTCCGGGCCACACCACCTCGTCCGGCGTTCCCAGGGTACGGAAGATTCGGAACAGCTGGTCTATCTCCGAGTCCCCGGGGAATAGCGCCCTCCTGGTGACCTGCGGGCAGAGAGCGGCCGTCCTGCTGGTTATGCGGCTCTCTTGGCTGGCTCAGCGGTTCTCGCGAAGAGACCCGGCCGGACCGCTCGCATTACCATTTCAGCAAAGATGCAGCCCAGACTCCAGATGTCGACAGCTGTCGAGTAGTACTTGCAGCCCAGGAGGATTTCAGGTGCTCTGTACCAAAGCGTAACCACCTGGAAAACATGAGAAAATAATAATTAGAGACGCCCTGATGGAAATGTTCTGATCTCCAGGTTCAGCACCGCTTTTTTCTGATTTCTCTTCCATATATCAAAAGATATAGGGAAGGTATAAAAACATTTTGTAGCTTTCCTGTCTCGGGTGTTCATTATTATTTATATTTAGAGCAGAAGTAACATTACAGAAGTCGCAATAAAAACAGGATTCTACTATTATTTCATAATATTTGAAACTCTTTAGCCTTGTATGATAGCAGGTTATAAAACAGTTCTCTTCATAAGCATCCCCTCAGAGAAGCTATCCTTACCCCAACTCTGATCTACAGAAAGTTGCAGACATTTCCAAATCCAGCACGTTCCGTAGCAGGCAGAGGTTAAAAGCTTAAAGAGATCGATTTGAACAACGGCGCCGTTCAGCCTTCCTGTTATCCGCTAAAAGTCTCGCTCTTGCCTGCAGCCCCAACGAACCGCAGAGATACCTCAACATGCCAGAGAAACTGGTTTCCTTCTAAACAGCTTCTTGAATTACTGCGCTTCCTTTGACTTTATTTTAAAACAATCATCGGACATCGGGAATGACTAACTTTAAGTCTTCTTCACTCAATAAGTGTCCACACCAAACGGTGCTGGTGTCCGCATGAACTGGCAGCTTATTACGTAGATGATCTGAGTTTCTGACCGGGGCTGACGAAGCTGTAAATGGGAGGGTCTCTGGCTTTGAATACGCCTGTGGACCGCCATGAAAAATAACAGTTTGCATGGTATGTTTAAAAAAAAATCCTTAATTTAAAGTTCTTTTAAATCAAGATTAAAAACACATTTGTTTAGGATTGCCTTCCACTGTTCTAGTTAAACTGTTTTACTGAAACATCATTAGTTCAGCTTTGTAGTCGAACTGTTTTTAATGTTTGCTTTTAGTTTCTATTTTTCCATGTTCCATTTTGTTTCTACATTTTATTCCAACTTGCTTTTTTCCTGTATTTTAATAATTTAAAGCACTTTGCACTGTCTCTGTACTGAAATGTGCTATACAAATAAATTTGCCTTGCCTTAATCTACTCTGCCGTCACCTTATCGGGATACCTGAACACCCCCCCCCCCTTCACAGCCAGGTGTGGGGTAAAGAATAAGAGATAATTTCCTTAAAGACTGCGCCACCATCTCACCTCATGTGTGTAAGTGCGCACAGGTACTCCGAAGGCCCTCGCCAGGCCAAAGTCCGCCAGCTTGATCTCTCCCTGGGCGTTGATAAGGAGGTTCTGGGGCTTCAGGTCTCGATGGAGAACTCTGTGAGAGTGGCAGAAGGCCAGGCCTTGCAGCAGCTGGAAGAGATAACTCTAAAAGAAGAGTGAGAAATACAATTATTAGACACACAGCAGATTGATTTACACCACTGGGAGAGTATTGTGACACACATGGAGCGATGGGTACCTTAACCAAAGGCAGCGGGATGCCCGTGACCGAGGAGGAGTCCATGAACTTCTTCAGATCCTGGTGAAGGAACTCGAAAACGAGATAAAGTTTGTTCTCTGTGTGGATGACGTCCCGCAGCCTGAGGGGAGCGTCACAAACAGGCTGGTTAAGACAAACAGCGCGACCGACACGCGTCTCCTGATAAAGAACGTTCTCCACTCACTTGACGATGTTTGGATGGCTGAGTTCTTTGAGGAGAGAAATTTCTCGGATGGCTGTGCTGGGAACGCCCTCGGTTTCCCTGAACACAACGCAGGGCAGAGTTAGCCTGAGCCCAGACTCTTCAGTCGCTCACCGCTCACTTAGAGCATAACCACTTCACATTAGTCTTTATGTCCTCGAGGGTTTGAAAGGTACCACAGCAAGGCACACAGAAGAAACAGAGCCTGAGAAGACGCTCGGTTCAGCATCCGTGTGTTTTTCTCTCTCACTTATTGTATATGCAGCTCTTTTTAACAAGACCCACACTCACCTGACAGAGAATCCCATAGTTTTCCTGAATGTCTAGGAACCCCGGTCAGATCTCTGAAACAGCAGTAGCTAAGTGGACCACTGAGCGGACACATGATGCATTAGACAGGACTAGGCATGGGCTGGTATCACGATACTCTGAGGTTTTAAAAGGTTCTGGTGGAAAAGCTTTCTGTCAAACCGCTCCAACTTCTCCTAATGAGACGCCAGACAAAGAGCTTTGAGTGACCCGAGTTTTCTCGAGAGCTCTATGGAGTAGGGCTGGGCGATATGGGTGAAAAATAAAATTTTAATTTGTTTTTTACAGAATCAGATTAATCGACATTCTTCTCTTTTGTTTGATAAACGCTAATTGCTGAACCTATTTTAAAAACCTACTTTTATTTGAATAATTCCATCTGGGAGTTGATCCAAATTCAGAGTGTAACTTATTACGTTAAAACGCGCTTATAAAACAAGATGGCAGTGTATAACACAAAATATTTGCTGCTAGTTGTATTACACGTCTAAGAACGGGCTTCGCTTGTACAACCTCACACCAACTTCAAAAATAAGTAAATGCCTGAATTAAAGTGCCTGGTCTTGGGGTAAAAAAAGTCTTTGGAGTATTTTGACAGTATATTTTCCTAAAGACTGGATGCCATTACCAAAACAATTTCCACTTTAGGGACGGATACAGTCCAACGTTTCATGGAAGGCCAGGAGAGGTAATTGGAGAAAAAAAAAAATCTCGGTTTTCCAAAATTAAATCTTCAGGAGTTACAAATTCATATTAATGGATATAATCGATTTATCGTCCAGTACTACTATGGAGTATAGAGTAATATGATGTTGACCTGCTTAAAGACGGCTCCTAGGCTCCTTTTCCTAGCTCCTGTTCGTTGACCTTTCACGGGGTCAACAGTAAGATCTCTTATCGTGGGGAGGAAAGGGGTTTAGACCGATTTCAGACAGCCTTTAACTCTGACGTCATTACGCGACAGAAACGTACGTTTGAATGATGCGAGTCAAATCCGGGCCTTCAGCATTCCCAAAATCAACTACAAAACACGCAAGTTAAATAAACGCAGCGAACGGCTGAAGCTCTCCATTACACAAACCAACACATAAACTTATCCAGGCTTTCCACTTCTAACCGTTCTCCTCGCTTGCTGTTGTCTGCCTGAACACAGCTGACATACTGGCGGTGATTTTGTTTTCATTTATTTTTGTTTTTATTTCATTTTTAACAGAAAATGG
Organism: Fundulus heteroclitus; assembly: GCF_011125445.2. Taxonomy (NCBI): domain Eukaryota; kingdom Metazoa; phylum Chordata; class Actinopteri; order Cyprinodontiformes; family Fundulidae; genus Fundulus; species Fundulus heteroclitus. Next base: position 26,497,284 of record NC_046380.1, on the reverse strand, counting down.
TGTATACACATTATATGCTAAATAAACTATGTGCACAACATAAATAATCAGCTTCATTTTTGTGGTTAACATCTACATTATATCTTTTCACATCACAGCTGGCGATTTTATTGCCTTCTTTGATTTAAAACATTGCCGTTACACCATCTATGGATCTTACTGGTTGCAGACAACAAAGGCGGAAATTGTGAAAGGTCCCTTGTCCACATGGATCAGCAACAAGCCATGAAATATGTCAAAGGTTCAATGGCGCTGTTTACAAGTGAACGCTCTCTTCTCTCCGGTCGTTTTTATTATTTTCTGTGAGTTGAGCTGTCACGCAAAGGATTGTGGGATTCCTTAGAGCTCCTTAGCGTTGACAGGAGACCTCGTGAGGTTCCTATGCAAAAGGAGCTACGATAGGAAGCATAAAGGATCCTTTTCCCACCTCCTTCATTACTCACCGCACTATTCGGACAGAACTTATGACGACTGCTGATGCACTTCATCTCTGGCCAAAGGGTCTTTACCCAAAATATGTTTTCGGATGCAGCCCTACACCTTTACTCTTTTTTTTACGAGAAAATACAAATATGTCCGTTTGGAAAATATTCAGTTTGAAAACCCACAGGCAGTAATCGTAACAATGTTTTTTACTTAACTTATCTCCCCAGCCATCGCTGCTGCTTGTGCACCCCTTCTAGCCCCACAGTTTTTCCTTCCACTTAACTTTTCATCAATATGCAATGCAGAACTCATTACCTTTTGTAGCTCCGGTCAGTTTGATTAGTCTTACATAATACTTTCTGGCAAGCTTTTTTAATTATTATTATTAGCTGTCGTAATTGTTATATCTATGACTTGAAAAATACCATATACTGTGCGACAAATATTCTTAAAATCTATACATTACTTGATTTGCACTTTGCTATTGTGATGTACTGAATGTTTCTTACTTCTTTTTTTTTTACTGTATATAGTCTGAAACTGTGTAGTTTTTTTTTCCTTGTATGAAGTTAACATATGGAAAAAAACCACTAGGTCCAAACATTTCATCCAATATGAGGCTGTGTCAGGAGTTGCCTGCCTCCCTACCGGCACATCACCAACCACAACACCGACAATCTGGACTTACGTGTCCAGCCGGATTTTCTTCAGAGCGACCGTTTCTCCGGTCACTTTGTTCTTCGCCTTGTAAACCACTCCGTACGTCCCTTCTCCGATTTTCTCCACCTTCTGAAACGTATCCATCGTCCCGGTAAAAGCCCACGGAGACGTGGCCGGGCAGAGGGCTGCACTCTTTGTGTCGGAGCTAACGGCTACAGGGACGGGCGTTGGGGAGCAACGCGGGCAACGAGCGACTGCTGCTCCGGCCGCTTCCTTCAGTCGACCCGGGGACGCCTCAGCGAGAGCAAGGGGTCGTGGGCAGAGTCCGTGGGGTCCGAGGCCAGCTAACCACGGCGAAGGAAACGAACATGTGGACAGCCTGTTGGAGGACAAACGCGTAGATCTGATGGCTGCCGGCGCGGCGGTTGCTCCTCGGAGGAAACTAGTGAACCAACACAACAGCGTTTCCCGCGTTGGGCCGGGTGCACTCGATTATGTGTCCGGGACACACCGGATGTGAGCGCTGTATGATGTCTGAATGGTTATTTTATCGATTTTTCCAATGGCGTTATACCTTCCGAGCCTAGCCACTTGTGTTGTCGTTTTCTAGTCTATTAAACGCAATATGCATTTATTTGTAGCGTCGCTTAGTTTCCTTTTTTTGTTTCGAACAGCTGCTGGGCGGGTTAACGCGGGTATGCGCGGTCAACAAACCTTTCTGGTCACGTGGTCAAAACTCGATGACGTTGTTCCGGACGTAGTTTTTATTGGATGAGAAACGTTATATTATCATTTGTAGTAGTAGTAGTAGTAGTAGTATTTTCTAATGCCTCTGGTCTTTACCTAAATGTGAACAAATGCGAACAAAGCAGTGTGAGCTGTCTTAAATCTGCAATATACAGACAAAAAAAACAGTTAATTACTTAGGAATAGTGTTAACCAAAAAACAAACAAACAAAGAAATAAATTCTCCGGTGCCTCAAAACCTCCTCCTGAACTACCTGACACTTCAGACTGTTTTCAATCTAGTTTTCCTAAAAATAAGTCAAATTTATTTGTATAGCACATTTCAGCAGCAAGGCAGTTCAAAGTACTTTACATCATGAAAACAAAGAAATTATAAACAAATCTGGGTTATTATATCCAAAAGAAGCAGAACTTTACTTTTCTACTGTATGCTCCGAAGCTATTAAAACTGTCCCTATGCTCCAAATTCAAAATATTTCTGAAATCTTTATCCATATTGATATATGTATGTGTTTTGTTTTGCATAAAACCCCCGGCGATTGTTCATAATATCCACATAATCATATGTTATGTGATTATATTTGTATGTTGCAAAGAATATTCTAATAAAGTTATTAGAATTTTATTTTTGTTGTTTTGAATAATATTTCCTTTGGTGTTATTAATAATACAAGTGTATTTTTATATAAAGTAGATTATAGAAATAAATGATGGATGAAAATATAGATTATTACATACAGTGTAATATATACTTAAAGGTTGTTATTTTCAAAAAGTAAATTTAAGATATATGGAAATGCATGCAATATACAGTGGGGCACAAAAGTATTTAGTCAGCCACTGATTGTGTAAGTTCTCCGACTTAGAAAGATGAGAGGGTTCTGTAATTTTCATCATAGGTACACTTCAAATATGAGAGACAAAGTGAGGGGGGAAAAAACAGGGAAATCACATTGTATGATTTATTGGTAAGTTATGGTGGAAAATAAGTATTTGGTCAATATCTTAAGTTAAGCCCTTGGTAATTTTCTGGTTTCTTGTGTTATTTTTTCCTTCATCTGGGATGGCCACATCGATCACAACGGCTGTCCTCTGCTGATATATATATATATATATATATATATATATATATATATATATATATATATATATATATATATATATATATATGGAGAGAAAGAGAGAGTGTGTACAGTCTTGGCCTGTATATTTTCAGAATATAGAATATATTTTAGACTAATATACAGAGTGTAAGACATGCTTAAAGGTTGATATATTGAAAATCTTAATATTTAGCAATTAAGGGGAGTTAAATCAAAACGTATGCCGTGATGCAAACTATAACTAAGAAGAGTCAGTATCGCCCTCTGGTGGCATTATGATTGGTTGTCCAAAGTATTTCTTGTGAATGTTTTTAATTTCCAACTTTTTGGGGTTAACTCTCCTTTTTTCTCTCAGTATTATTGAATAAGCATTTATCAGTTGGGGCCTATTGAGACAAGAGGCCTTGTTTGTTTAATGATTGATTTATTACAGTGGAACTCAAATAGTTGTACGCAATAATCAAATGTTTCACATAATCATCATCTTCTGTTTCTTCTTCTTGTCATTACTGTTGTTGTGTTTGCTGACATCCTTATTATTAAGGAATTATTATATTGTTTTTGTACGCTAACATAAATCAACATTACTGCAACAAAATATTATCGTAAAAAAAAATCACTGGTATAACCATCTCCTTATCTATGTTTCATAAAGTAAAATTATCAGCTGCAAAAAACAAAAGTTTCACATCGTGGTTCTTTGTGGTCATGTGAGCTCTCTGTGTTCATCCAGGCTGGTGGCTAGATTAAACCTTCACAAAGCCTTGATTAAAAAAAAAAAAACTAAAATAAATGTGAGTGCATTTTGTCGCCCCATCCTTTCTCTGAGGAGGCATCAATTTAAAATTTAACAAAGCAACGTAACAGAGAGCAAATCAGCGACAAAGTTTGACATAACTACTAGGTTCTGTCTTAGACTTTTTTATTTCATGCCCTGATTGTGAAAAATTCTAATCTGAAGACACTAAAAGCTTTGTTTTCTATCTTGAAGCTTAGTGACAGCTTTAGCAGCTTTATTTAAAGTCAACAATGCGCAGAGATTATCTCAGCCTTGGAGACTCAAAGTCAAAGCAATCATACGTTAAATGTCAAACAACACCCATTATGTCTCCTTTGAAAGACATTGATGTAATTTAAGATGTCCTTTTAAAACACAAAGAATTTGCTTCCGTCTGTCCGCACATAGAAAGTATTCATGACAATACGGCACATGATCAGAGCCCAGAGGCTGAACACCGCTTCGCACAAACAAACCTAACAGCTGAGGAGATGCCGTTTCGGAGCACTGTCCATAAACTACATTTCGTTTTAGCCAGAGGTTTTCCTTCTGATTTCACTCAGCTCAATAGTACGATTGTTGATTTCTCGGAAAACTGAATTACAATGCCTTGAAAAAGTATTCCCACCCCTCGAACTTTTTCCCCATTAAATCTCGTTACAACCACAAACTTCAATGCATTTTGTTGATAGACCAACAGAAGGCGGTGCATTTTAGTGAGATAAAAAGGAAAATATATTAATTTCAACATTATTTTTCACAAATAAGATATTAAAAAGTTTGGTGTGTATGTTTTAAGCCACCTTCACTCTGATACCCAAAAACAAAATGCAATGCAACCAACAGCCTACTGAAGTCCCTGAATTAGTAAATAACATTTAAAGTTGAATGTTGGTCTAAATTTCCTTTTTTTCATGCTTTAGGGTTTCATTTTGTAGTTTTTGTTAGAGTGGTGGTCTAGTGGTTAGAGAGCTGGGCGTTTGCGAAGGTTGCCGGTTTGAAGCCTGTCTCTCTGGGTCCCTGAGTTAGGCCGTTGACAACAGATTGCTCCCTGTAGGCCACTCAGTGTCGGCAGCACATAGAGACAAATTTCCCCTCTGTGGGACTATAAAGAGTAATATGTTTTCATTATTTTATTCATTTAACCAGCGCGGACAGGGATGCTACCCAAAACAGATGGGAAGATGTCCATCCATCCATCCATTTTCCCACACGCTTATCCCTCATTGGGTTGCGAGGGGTGCTGGTGCTTATCTCCAGCTGTCAGTGGACGAGAGGCGGGATACACCCTGGACAGGTCGCCAGTCTGTCGCACATGGGAAGATGTATGGAGCTAAAAACAGGGAATAAAAACTGTTCTCACCGGACTCGGCGGACTGGGGGCGGAGGTTCACCTTCTAGCAGGAAAACAACCTTAAACCTGCAGGCAGAGCTGCAGGGATGGGGTTAGTTTTAATGTTTTGAATCTTTGATTTAATGATTTAAATCAAAGTATTTTCAGAAGGTGGGATGGGTCAGTACAGATTTAAATCTAATGGAGAATCTGGCAAGGCTTTACATTTTACGTTTACAGACACTCCAACCTGGCTGAGCTCGAACTGTCTTTAAAAAGAAGAATACAGCCGAATTTCAACGTTTAGTTTTGCAAAGCAGTTAGTTCATTACTGTAAATGATCTGCAGCTGTAAATGCTGCTACAAATAATTTAGTCAAGGTTCTGAAAGCAAACACATTTCTCACGTTTCCAAATTGTATTTGGAAAATATTTGAACTGTATGTATTGTTTTCCTTCCACTTAAGAATCATGTTCTATTTTGCATTGGTTCATCTCATAAAATCCAGATACAATTTGTTGAAGTTTGTGGTTCTAAAATGACAAAGTATAAACATGTTCATGGAGTATGGATGCTTTTGTAATGCACTGCATATTGAACCTATTTGAGGGATGCGATGTACTAACAAAGGTTTGCATTTCCCATTCACTCCTTTTCCATATCAATAGGAGGAGGACATTTTCTCCTGACCTTCTTGGTTCTATAAAATGTTAAGAAACCCACAAATTATGTGAAAAATGTCATCCCATTGGGATGCTAAAACACAGAAAACATGGTGAATGAATTCTGCAGCGGCCATGAATGAACAATTGGTTGTGTCCAGACAGCTTTATTGATCAGGTTTTAGACAATTGCCTTTCATTTGAATTCAGAGTCAGTTCAGGCAGCCAAAAGCCTGCCCTGTGCTCCAGTTTATTTTTCATCTCCACCAAGGCTTTCATTATACTGAATAACCAACAGGTAGTTTGTATAGATAGCTAAATAATGTTAAGGAGTTCTGTTTTTATTTAGTTTGGGTTTTTATTTGCGCAAAATCTGCTAAACATCATTACTTAGATGTTACATAGCATTACATTGGAGAATAAAGAGAAAAGAAGCTAAAGGTTGACTGCTTGTGGTATGTTTAGTCAGGTGCTCTTGGGGGGATTTATTTCCTCCCGAACACTTTAGTGAGCACATGAGGGGTCACATGCAGTGCGGCCTGAATAGTCTCAGAGACATGAGACAACATCACTGGGAAAACCACCAGGAGCTGGAATAAAAAAGCTTAATGACTCCTCTGAACCAGGACCATGGATATATTTTAATATATTTTTTTTTAGTTGATGAAAAATGTGAAAGTAAATTAAAGAGGAAATGAAAACAGATCAAGTAAATATATACACCAATAAAACTTTATTTGGTTTTAAATCAGCTTTTATTTTTAAAAAAAGGTGTAATTCTATTAGAATTATGTTTTGGATAAAAGTGTATACAATTCTTATCAACAAGTAAGAACGCATGCTGAGAATAACAATAAATGTGTTTTAACTGACCGATGTACATTTTACCAATCAGAAAAAGACAGATTTTGTAATTCTGTCAGAATGTGTTTTCATTTGTTGTTTGTATAAGACCTCTGTCCTCCATCCCATCAGTTTAGTAGCTATTCTAACACAGCTATTACACAGAAAGCTATTAACAGGTTGCATAACGATAAGTACAGCAAACAGGGCACAGCAATGCTGGAGTCAGTCTATACTGCCACTTAAAAACTTATATAATTGTTAAAATGCTGAAGTATTGACTTTGTGTGTGGGGAAAATTGTCATTTATCAACTGTCCATTGCAGTGGACATCATGCATCAAAGCTGTTTTTCACCTGATATTTTGACCCTTACTGGCGACATAGGCCGACTACCGTGGAAAATACTTCAACGGCATTTTCTTTTTTTTCCTTTGCCGGTAACTTTACTCAAGCAGCAGCAAAGAACATATTAAGGTTTTATAATCTGAGATTGTGAATATGATTTTCTCACATTGTATAATAGTTATAGAGGAAGACAGAAATAGAAAGAAAAGTCACACAACTGAAAGCAAACCTTATTGCTCTTGTTTTGGTGCAAGCTAACGCTAACACTGCAGCAGAGCTAGCTGCAGCAGGAGGCTAGAAAAGTAGTTTTTTAATACTCCCATCAGCAACCGTGTAAAAGCCGTACTGTGATCTCTTATTTGTTTTGGGTTTTTATTGCCACCCAGTAATTGTTTTGCTGGATAATTTTTGCAGTAAATTGTTTTACAATTTATATTATCTCTGTTTTTGGTCTTCCCTTACCCATTCTCTCTTCCTTCGTAGTTTTTGTGTGAAGCTATTCCAAAATTGTTATTTTGTTTTTATGTTTCATTGACACTTGGAATGTGTCCCGCAATCCTCTAGTGACTTTTTTCAAGTCTGTAACGTAGCGTCGACTCCAAAGGGAGGAGCCTCTTTAACAACCTTACAGCCAGCTCTTGAAGAGCCCAGCACTGCTAAGGTTTTCCAGAGTGACCTCCAGCTCGGTCAGACAGAACCACTGCTGGAGCCAAGACAAAAGGCTAAGTTGGTAGAACCACAGAGGAGAAACCAAGTGGTTTAGAGAAAGTCAATAATCCTTTTATGTTCTACCCCTGATGTTGTGCTTCGTTTTGAGTGAGTCCCCCCCACCGCCAAAATTAAGGGAGAGATCAGTCAAACGTATAATAACACTTAAACATTTAATTAGCTTGGATAATATTTTGGACATTTATTTCATATTCAGAACAAAAGTTTTTTCCTTTTAGGAGCAGTACGGCGGAGGGTTACCCTTGAAGTTCTGATTGGTAGAATTATATTTTTTTATAAATAAAAGTTGCTTGTAGTTATTTTTTTATATATATAAATAAATGACTTTAATTCTGATAAATATCCAGAATCTTCTGGCATCTTTAAATGTGTTATGGAACCATTCAGTGGGAGAAAAGAATGATTCATCCAGTGTTCAATAGATTATCTAATAAATCATGAGACGGGTTATTTATATATTAACCTCAGAGAAAACCCAGGAATGCAAACAAACTATCCTTTTAGATAACGGCCATCTCCAGTCAGAAGCTGCTTTATATTCAAGGTTGCAAATGTATAAATATTCTCTTGATTTGAAAGACAGATTTACATTTTAACACACATATCTACAGTTAACTAATCACAAATTACTTTAAGGTTTTGGATGAGTGTATTAAGGTAATGCTTTGACATAAATTGACAAACATTAAAATAAGATTTGTTGTGAGCAAAGCACTTTAGAGTCATGAAATTATTTAGGTATTTTGTTGATTTAGAGCAGGTGTGTCCAAAATATGGCCCGGGGGCCATTTGCGGCCCTGTACTGTTCTTGTGTGGGCCCCCAAATTGCATTTCAAGAAAGATTTGGCCGACCAGCTCTAGTGGCTTATGCAGATGGAAACACTTTATTTCTAATCAGGGCAACATTATTGCAGAAATCTTCAAATCAAAATCAAACGTTAGGTACAACACAAAACAATTGTTTGTTAATAACCACACTCTTTACATTCTCTTTAATTTCCTAGTAAATAAGACCCCAGCTATCCAATGACTTTTACTCAAATGCAGACCTTGGTGCATTAAAACCTGATTAGAATTTATTTATTAAAACGGGCTAAATACAAATGGTTGAAAATTATCACATTTTGCACAGCAGGTTAAAAATATATATATTTTTTGTTGGTTATCTCATTTAGTTTTATGTATTTATTGGCTCTCGGGTGCTTTTTCAGAACTTTTTAGCCCACAAGCCGAAAAGTTTGGACCCCCCCTAAATTTAGAGAAGCAAGTTTGTTGAAGCTAATCTTGTCATGAGTTTTGGACTTTTACTCCACTTCCACATGCTCCACTCCTCCCAGCCAACAATCATCTAATTAGTTCCACCTGCTGTTACCACTAATCAGTCCCAACTCTGCTCACCTGTTCCCCTGCCTTCATATACCTGCCTCACTTTCCCACTCTGCCAGATTGTCTCATCACCTCTCTTGTGTGCTGCTGCCTTGATGAGCCCAGTTCCTGCGTGCTTTACCTGCTGGGTTGCGAAACTCTGCTTGTGTTCAGCCCTCACTGAAGAAGGTTTCCAGTGTCTGTGTGCTGCTAGTCTGCTTTGTTTCCTATGAGGTCCTGCTGCTTGCTCTGGCTGATCTGGTGAGCCTTTGGCCTGCATTTCTGCCCAAGTCAACTCCTGCTTTTATCTCCGGCTCAAGTTCATCACTGGCTGCACCTCCTGGTTCTGTCTGCATCCTCTGGTCTCCTTCCCATTCCTGCCTGCCTGGTCTGCCAGTCTCCAACGTTTCAATAAAAAACATTTAAATGTACACACCCTCAAACTTGACAAAACAAATAGGTCTAGGACATTTTGAAGGACTCCGGAGGAGAACAGTTCTTGTTGGTTAAAGGTTAGAGCTTATGTGTTTGCGAGCATTACATTAGCAAACTAGCAGACATGAAAAAAGCTACTCCGAATTGAAAACAGTACTGCTAGGCTTATTTCACTGAACAGGAATATTGGAAGATTTTTTTTATGCATTACACACTAGTCAGGTACAACATTTCGTCACCACTTGATTAACAATGTTTGTCCCTGTTTTGTGTCAAACTCTGCCCTGGTGCATGGGAGCCCGGAGTGTAGTAGACCCCTGAAGGTTTGTCTAGGTGTCGGGTTCCTGGTTTCAGGTGGAGCCGCCTTGGAACTGACCTGTTTATCCAGCACACCTGCCAAAGAAGCTCGACTGGATTAAGATCTGAGGGGGCCCAGGGCAAGTTAATATACTTCTCCTTTTTGTGTTCTTTAAACCATTTCTGAAAAGGTCTTACTCAGTGACGGGGAGAATTATCCTGCTGAGAGATACCAATGACAGGCATGGAGGGCCCATCATCTTTTTCAGCAGTCCAAGCTACTTTAGTTCCTTTATTATGTGGCTTTCAGACCACGTAGGCTAGCTTTCTCTGCCACCGTGTATCAATGAGCCTTGGCCACCCAGGACGTTGTCACTGGTTCACTACAATTCATTCCTTGACACACTTTAGGTACCGACCATTGCAGCCCAGAGAACACCCAACGAGAACATCTAGCTTTTACAAATTGCCCCCTGTCTTGCTTGATTTGGTCTTACACCATTTTTTCCTGTTTCTACCCCTTTAACTATGAGGACAGATTGTTTACTAACCGCTGCCATGATGTAACAATAATCACCGTTATTCACTGGTCTTAGTAACAATACATCTAACACTTTTTCACCCTCAACTTCTCTGCATCTTTGTAGGGCCATGTACTGTGTAGCTCAGGGGTCTGCAACCAGTGGCTCTGGAGCCGCAAGTAGCTCTTTGGACCTTCCACAGTGGCTCTTAATAACTTTGGCTACACATTATATTTTATTATGGTATTTAAATGTAATAATAATAAATGTACGTTTTAGCAGATTTTTCTTGGAATAATTGCTTTTAATTTTCACAACAGAATGATTCTAAAAGTGCCAGTAATATTTTATTTTATATATTTTCTACATATTTCCTACAGTAGATCTTTATAAAAAATTAAAACTTGTCTTTTTACAGAAGGCCAGGTACATTTGCGGCTCTGAACGAGTTTAATTCAAGTGGACGTTAGGCAAAATGGCTCTTTAGACTGTAAAGGTTGCAGGCCCCTGGTATAGCTGCATAAAATGTAAAAGATGAAATTAAAGCAAGACCTTACTTCAGTCATAAGTCATTGAAATTTAAGGATTTAAAAAATTGCAATAAAAGCAATTTTAGTAGTGAACAGGAAAGCTAGAATTTAACATACCTGATTACATTATTTTACTGTTATCCATCTTTTATTCCTAATGAAAGTTTGAATACTATTGAGGGATCTGAGTAGACAGATATCTTTTTTTTACAGCGAGCCCAGATTGCCTGAGCTTCAGCAGCCGGAGGTTAACAGTAGGATACGGAGGAAAGGCTGAAGAAATAAAAGGATGCTATTGAATGGGCATCCACACACTGATCTTGTGATTTCCATGCACACATGGTAAGAAGGTCATATCTTAACTCAGGAATGAGTCGGGCGTTGCTCAAGCACAAGTTTTTTTTATTGACAGTAGCAGAAAGCGCAGAATGCTTTTCCAAGGATGCCGAGTAGACATTAGAAGTTTTCATCTTTAATTACTGCAATGCATTTATTTACATTCCTGTGCTGAGATTTCTGTTTCAACATTTGGCAAATATGACACCAATGAGCCCACCAAAATAACAAGGATATCATTTTAGATTAAAAGAAATGCACAGACCTCACAAAAATATACTACACGAGCATATAAAAGAAAATTATACTAAGTTCTGAGAAAAAAGTAATCAAACGTTGACCAAACCTCACTCAAAGGGGCTGGACCCAGACTACTGACTCTCAGTGATGTCAGAGGTGAGAACAGATTTTATGGTAATTCAGGTCCGGGATCCGTCTTAAATAGCGAGAGGGAGGCGTTCGTGGGTCCTGTTTGGGAGCTGTTTTGGATTTCAGGACGACGGGGTGAGAATCTGGGCTCAGAGGGAAAACCAAAAACCACCCAAGTAAGGATGAGGACTCTGGTGCTACTCCTTTTGGCTTTTACCTCAGCCATGGCAAGTAAGTATCTCCAAACAAAAGACAACAAAACACAGGAAAAGATTTCTGTGTAAATCTTTATTTAATTTTTTTTTTAAGTTTTATTTTGAAATTGCCGCTTAATTTCTATCAACACATAATTCTGTTTTAATCCACTTTTAGTTTTTCACGGTTCAAACCGCTCATCGAAAAGCAAACAGTCTGACCTCTTATTTCACGCTTGTGTCACGCTAACACAGTTTGCACTTTGTTAAAGAGTGGAAAGATATATAAGCATTTCCATGCCAACTTTATGCCATGAAAATATTTCTTTTAATCTGGATTTATAAATAATTTCCAAACTGTGTCATATAATCCATCAAACTGCGATGGATTGGTAATTTTAGAGAGAGAGGTTGTTTCAAATGAAAAACATTAGTTAAGAAGCAGATAAAAGGGTGTCTGGGAGCCCTCATACCTCACGCTGGGATTACTGATGCTGCTCCGGCTCAGCTGAAAGTCACATGAAAGGGATTGGGGGGGATTGTGGGTCGTGTGACTCCCACTGCCAAGAACCTTTACACCCTGCATCTTTATCAGCATCTAAACTTCTAATTCCTTTTATTTCTGTGCTGCACAACTTTTTCTTTCATTCATGAATTGTGTATGCAATGCAAAAAAAACGTATTATTATGTGTTCTCCCTGCAGATGTAGCTTCCTTAGGTCCTGGTTATTGATGCTTTTATGAATTCGTGGTATTTTCCGCAGGGCAAAGGAGTCAGTTCACACGTTACCGATCGTGGAATTCTCAGATGTATCCGGTGTGGCGAGATGGAGACCCGAGATTCAGAAACTGCTGGTCTGGTGAGGCCTAGATGTTTCTTCTTTCCATCCATCCATCCATCCTGTAGCTATAGAGCAGGGGTGTCAAACATACGGCCCCCAGTGTCCTGTCTGGCAATGTGGCAATAAGATGCCACAAAGAGCTCATCAGATTTGACTTTCACAAGTGGACAAGATAAAAGGAAGAGAATGATAAAACAATTATTGAAAAAAAACATGTACTTCGTTTAATTGAAAATGTGCAGTTCCTATATTGTCCACGAGGGGCGCTGTGTTTTAATTAGCAGATAAAGCTTCACATGTGGAAAAATTCAAATCACTTCTTAATTTTTATCTGTTTGATGTATTTTGTCATGCAGAACAGTGTTTTTAAGTTCCAAAAAAATGTGAATAAATGTTTTTCAACATTATACAATCACTGTGATCAGTTCTTATGCATAATGCACTTAAGTAAATGTTTAACTGAATAAAAGTATTGTTGAAATTGCACATACTTTTCTTAAAACGCTGAGGTTATTCATAATATATTGTGTAAAAGTGAAATTAACTTAATATTAAAATCAACAACAAGTCCACATTTATTAGTTCTATTTAATCTTGCAATGAGTTAACTCATGTGGCCCTCTTGAGGTCAGATTAAGCTGTATGCGACCCCTAAACCAGAATGAGTTTGACACCCCTGCTATAGAGACAAATGTTGGGAAACCCTTAAACAATTTTTGTTAAATTCTCTGTGACATACTTATATTTTACAGGTGGTAATGTGTCCTTTGAGCTTACGAACGATGCACCCACCCTGACGGGGGCAAAGGCAACCTTCACTATCAACCTTAAATTCCCACCAAACCAGACGGTACTGCCTGATGGACAGGTAGTGTGGGCACAAAACTGCACCGTCAACGGTAAGAAGTAACCTGCATCAATGTAGTCGGGATATTGTTAACCGGATCAGAATCGAGTCTCTTTCATTTCCCTTCAGCGTGTGGGGGTTTGTTACGTCTGGCATTGTGGTGTTGTGATTAAAAATGGCTGCTGTTGTGACTCAGGGCGCGAGTATCAGGAGGGGCAGGCTGTGTATCCGGACAGAGGCGGCGAATGGACCGGAGTTTTCCCCGACGGCACGTCTTTCAACAGGAGTCAGAACAGGAAACCCCGCTACGTGTTTGTGTGGAAGACATGGGGCAAGTTACCACGAGTCCTGGAAACACGGGCCGGTTTTTAACCATGTGATCTGATGCAGAAATGCGTCGGACGTCTCTTTTGCAACCTTTGCACTGTGATGAGTCTTCTACATTGCTACTTTAATTATGTAAAACCTAAATTGTTTTCCTCCCTTGGTTCAGCTTTAAAACCTTTAATCTCCACTGAAACAATAAGAAAAGATTTACTGCGATATTTCTTGTCTCAAGATTCTGCTCATGAGTTACGAGTCATCCTAAAAATATTCAGTATTAATAATCCATATTATATGGTGAAGATAGATTAAAAGCCGATGGTAAAAAAAACACATTTATACTTTCCTTATTTTAATTCGAAAACCTGAAATAAATAATCAATGACTCTCTGTTTTCCTCAGGATATAAAAATGACATAGAGGTCAATTTCTTTTAGCCACAAGTCTGGATGAGAATCCATGTTTATCTTGTTATCACGCAGAGTGAGAAGGGCATTAAGGGAGTTAAGATTTCCAATATTTAGCGTTAGAGAACTCAGAGCTGAGAGTTGCGTATGGCCACCACCAAGTATTCTTAACAACCATTAGACAATATCTACATGCTGTGTGTTTGAAAGTCATACCAGGAGAAAAGAAAAACCTTTTCTATCTGACCAACATAGTTTTCTAAGAATTACTGAGACCTTAAACAGCACTGTATACTCTGGTCAGATTAAAGTACGGTTGAGTTTTTAGGCAATCATTTTTTCATGAGGGCTGGGAATAAAGTAAAGAGTACATTTGGGGAAACATTCCTTGCCCATTGTTAAGTAAAGCGGAGGTTCTGTGGTTCTGTGTGCCTGTTTAAATTATTAGATTACATCTTATCATAAAATCTTTGAAAAATCCCAATTCTGAAATAAAAACATGGTGCACTGTCAGAAAACGGGACGCCGTACTGTCCCTCAGATGCATAATGATCTAAAATATATGGCTTAATTGAGAAAGAAATCTCCAGACACAAAAACTGCCTTCCTCATTAGCTCTTTCAGTCCCCTGATCTACATCCTACAGACCACAGCAGTACGAGGTTTGATTGTATAAAAAAAAAAAAAATTTGTTTAAAAAACCTTTTAAAGAACATTTGGATGCTGTGAGGACTGTTAAAAAGTTTTGAATCGACTCTTATTTCGTTCTGTTTTGCTTCTAAGGAGCCATATGTTCCTGTATGTTCCTGTTGCCTTTTTAAAGTGACCTTATTAGTCAATACTCAAAGCTGATCTTGATCATATGTTTTTTGTATTTTAGGGCGTTACTGGCAGGTGGCAGACGGACCGTCCTCCTCCCTCTCCATTGGGACGGACAACGTCCCACTGGGTTCCTACAAAATGGAGCTGGTCATCTATCACTGCCGTGGGAGAGACAGGTTCATCCCCCTCGGCTACGCCTCTTCAGTCTTCACCATCACAGGTGTCCTTCAGAACCGTTTCTAAGATTTAAAGTGTGGAACATTATCTTAAAAATAACTAATACTAGCAGCAAAGCCTTGTAACAATGGCTCTACATGCTTTACTCTGTCCTTAGACCAGGTTCCGTTCAGCCTATCCCTTTCTCAAGTCAACGACGTCAACCAAAACGACCAGAACTTCATCCAGAACCAAGCCATCGCCTTCTCCGTTTCACTCCACGACCCCAGCCAGTACCTGAACAATGCTGACATCAGCTTTAGCTGGGACTTTGGAGACAACAGTGGGACTCTCATCTCCAGGGAGCGCACCGTCACTCACACATACCTCTCAGTGGGAGTCTTCAGACCTCAGGTCGTCCTGATGGCCAGCATTCCCAGCTCCTGTGGAAACCCTACAGCTGGTAAGACCTGAAACCAACTATTTCTTCTTTTAAGGTTGTCTGCATGCTCTAAAAAAAAAATGCTGGGTTTGTACTAATCTTTCCAGCCGCTCCAAGCGATGCCTCTGTTGCTCCAGCTGTGGTTGTAGTGGCCTCCACTCCAGGCGATGGAGAGGATGCAACAGCTCTGGATGTTCTGGCATCAGACACCACCCCCGTCGCTACCTCAGACAACGAAGAACCAGCCGCCGACACAGACGCCGTGGCCGCAGAGGCCGCCTCGGTGGCCCCGGCGGCCGTAGATGCAGCTGTTGTTCCAGCAGAGCAGGAGCCTGCAGAAGAAGGAGACGCTGCTGTAGTGGAGACGGAGGCTGCAGCGGGAGAGGTGGCCACTGTTCCCCCTGCAGCCGAGGAACCGGTAGAAGTGGAGACGGCTGCAGAAGATGGCACTGAGGCGGACGCCGCTGTGGAGACTGTTCCTGCTGTTGTTGATGCTGCTGCTTCAGCGGCCCCGGCTGCTGCTGCTGCTGCTTCAGCGGCCCCGGCTGCTGCTGCTGCTGCTTCAGCGGCCCCGGCTGCTGCCGAGGGAGAAGAAGCTGCAGATGAGGTTGCTGATGCTGCCACCGTCGCACCTGTGGTGGATCCATCTGTACAGGAGGAAGCCAACGAGGCTACTGAAGCTGCTTCTGTGGCCCCTGTGGCTGTTCAAGACGTAGCTGAAGTCCCTGCTGCTGATGCTGCTGATAATGTTGTCGCTGCTGCTGCCACTGAGGCCACAGCAGAAGCAGAAGAGGCAGCACTAGATGAAGAAGCTGCAGCTGAGACCGAGGACGAAGTGCTGGAAACTGAAAACGCAATTGCGGCAACTCCGGCTGCTGCAGGTGAGGATTTCCCAATAACTCACACGACTACAACACCTATTTAAAAAAGCGTAGATATGCTAGAATGATTCCCTTTATCTTTCACTGGTGAAGCAGAAGCCGTTCCCGAAGAGGGTGAAGTTCAAGAAGAAGTCGAGGCGGATCCAGCACAGGTTGCACTCGTGGTGGCAAAAAGACAAGCCCCGGAGCTGACCGCCGACTGCATGATCAGCCGCTACGGTTCCCTCGCCACATCAGTAGACGTCGTTCGTAAGTGTTATTGAGCTGTTTTGTGCAGTCTACACCAGATTTCACATGTCGCTGTTGTACTATCGATAATAAACGTCAATATTTACTTTTTTTTGACCCCGCAGAGGGAATTGAGAGTGTAGAGATTGTTCAGATGGCCAATGTTGTGTCACTGGCGACTGCGTTGGATCAGAATGCCGTGGATGTGACCATTTCCTGTCAGGGAAGGTTGGTGCAAACAGCTTTTAAGTAGTTTACAATGTTTTATCAATAACGCGGGTAATCATATACCTCTCTGTTTCAAAATAAAAGATCAACCAGAGGTGGTTCCACAAAGTAGTAGCCCAGCAGGGCTAAGTCCTAAAGCATGTGTTGCATCCTGGGAACTGTATTTTGCATATTATGTTCTTAACTGATGGATAAAACACTAAAATATTATTAATCATATTATTAAAATAATTATTATTCAGTGTATTTTGGATACCTGCTCAGTTTAATGGAGAACAACAGTGTGTTTCTCTAAAGTAGTTGCAAGTGCGTGTGTGTCCATCTCCAGCAGCCTCATAGAAGAGCTTTTTTTTTTTATGTAACGTGGGTCAAATGAAGATGCCAAACAGAAGATGGAGACCAGTCTGTTGCATGAGTGAAACAGTTTTCAGATTCTTAAAGTCATGCATAATTTTTCTTGTATTTCACAACTATTAACTCCTATTTGTTGATCACATAAAATCCCATTAAAATACATCAAGTTTCTTGTAATGTGACAAAATGTGGAAATATTCCAGGGGTATGAATACTTCTGCCCCTATTAGCATGAATAACAATACTGTAATAGTTTTTCTTCTTGCACCAACACCTTTTTCCTTCACACCCTTGTTTTGTAGCCTGCCAAGCGAAGTGTGCACTGTCATTTCTGACGCTGACTGCGTAACGCCGGTTCAGACCATCTGCAGCGCAGCCTTGCCCTCTCCAGACTGTCAGATGATCCTTCGCCAGTTCTTCAATGACACAGGCGTGTTCTGCCTCAACGTCTCCCTGACTAATGATGTCAGCCTGGCTATGGCCAGTGCCAGAGTCAATGTAGCAGTGGGTAAGTCCAGGGGAGAAATAATCAGCAGCCATAAAAAAACACTTCTGATGGTTATTCTACTTTATTTGTAAAATGTGATTTAATTTGTTTCAGCCTCCGGCGGTTCCCCGGCTGGAACTGCTGCGACTGTGCTGGGAGTTATGGTTCTCGCCTGCGTTGTTTGTTGTATTGGTTTGATGTACAGGTGAGCGCCTAAGATCCTAAACTTATTGGACGCAGAGATTTCATGTTCCGCAGAGATGTTGATTTCCTTTTTAATTATTTTAGGACATGTTCTGATCATGTTTTCTTGTTTGTTCTGGATGCCAAACTGAGTCATTTAAGAGTTGATAGAGATTCCCAGCCTAATATGAATGACTTTGAAAACTCATCAGCATTAAAGTGCAGTAGAAAAAACAACACTTTTAGTCAGTATTACATATCAAATATTAACTTGCTGATTATGGCCCATTTAAATCATATACCACTGATGTTTGAGATCCGGCAGCAATCCTTTTTCTTGATAGCAACAGATATTTAGTTTGCTTCTACCCTTTTCCGGTTCAAGACCATGGTCTCGGATTTGGAGGCACTGATTTTGATCCCGGCCGCTTCGCACTCGGCTGCGAACCGCTCCAGTAGGAGCTGTAGATCACACCCTGATGAAGCCAATAGGACCACGTCATCCGCGAATAGCAGAGACGCAATCCTAAGGCCACCAAAACGGATACCCTCAACACCTTGGCTGCGCCTAGAAATTCTGTCCATAAAAGTTATGAACAGAATCGGTGACAAAGGGCAACCATGGCGGAGTCCAACTCTCACTGGAAACCAGTCCGACTTACTGCCGGCAATGCGGACCAGACTCTGACACCGGTCGTACAGAGACCTGACAGCCCTTATTAAAGGGTCCGGTACTCCATACTCCCGGAGTACCCCCCACAGGATCCCTCGGGGGACACGGTCGAATGCCTTCTCCAGATCCACAAAGCACATGTAGACTGGTTGGGCAAACTCCCATGCCCCCTCAAGAATCCTGCTGAGGGTATAGAGCTGGTCCAGTGTTCCACGGCCAGGACGAAAACCACACTGCTCTTCCTGAATCCGAGATTCGACTATCTGACGGACCCTCCTTTCCAGAACCCCTGAATAGACCTTACCAGGGAGGCTTAAGAGTGTGATTCCTCTGTAGTTGGAACACACCCTCCGGTCCCCCTTTTTAAATAGGGGGACCACCACCCCAGTCTGCCAATCCAGAGGAACTGCCCCCGATGTCCACGCAATGCTGCAGAGCCGCGTTAACCAACACAGCCCCACAACATCCAGAGCCTTAAGGTACTCAGGGTGAATTTCATCCACCCCCGGGGCCTTGCCACCGAGGAGCTTTTTAACAACCTCGGCAACTTCAGCACCAGAGATGGGAGAACCCGACCCAGAGTCCTCAGGCTCTGCTTCCTCAATGGAAGACGTGTTGGTGGGATTAAGGAGGTCTTCGAAGTATTCCGCCCACCGAAACACGACGTCCCGAGTCGAGGTCAGCAGCACACCACCCCCACTGTAAACAGTGTTGGTGCTGCACTGCTTCCCCCTCCTGAGACGCCGGATAGTGGACCAGAATCGCTTCAAAGCCGTACGGAGGTCTTTTTCCATGGCCTCTCCGAACTCTTCCCACGCCCGAGTTTTTGCCTCAGTGACCAGCCGAATCGCCTGCTGCTTCGACTGCTGGTACATATCAGCTGGTACATTCAGACTCAATGTCCCCCACCTCCCTCAGAGGTGGGCACGCCATACAGGAAGAAATGTTCCTGCTAATTAATTAAGTAAATTAATTAAGTAATTCATTTACTTATTTATTGCACAAATTAACCTTCTTTGCCTGCCTTTTCTGTGTTATGTTCCTAAACAGGCGGTTCAAGCAGTACCAGCCTCTGAGAGAGGACCATGATGCCGGTAATGGAGGCAGCTTTGTGACGTCGGTGCCGCTGCTGCTGTGGAACCTGCTGAGTCGACAGTCAACGGGAGAAAGTCGCCCATTGCTTCAGGGAAGGATTGTCTAAAGACGATCACCAGTTTATGTACCAAACATGTACATACTCTTCTAACATAAAGGCCTTTTACATGTGATATCAGTCTGTAGATGATGGTCATCTTTAAAAAAAACAAAACAGAAACACTTCCGATTTTATGGAACCATCCTCATAAAATACATATTAAAATCAGGAGTCTTTTCTGTAACATGGAAAGTTATTTATTTTGTCCTGGAACATCTTTATAAATAGTTTCTACAAGAAGTATAATCTGTGGCCTACTTATTCCAACCTGATAACAGTGTAATAAAAACATGGTTTATTACAAAAAGTATTATCTGTGCAGCCCTAAAACTAATAAAAATGAAACTTTATCACCAGTATTTGTTTCTTCTATGTATTTATTCACAAGTTCCGACGTAAAATGATGGCTCAAATAAATCAGCAGTCAAAGGCGTGGTCTGATCACTTAGAACTGCTGATCTTAAGGTAAAAAGTTCAAAGCCTTTAAAAGATTTGCCTCTGATAAATGTCTGGTATAATTTTTTACCTTGCACAAACATTCTTTGTAAGAGTAGTATTTATTTAGAAGTGAGAACTGCAAGCTAAAAAATAAAAAAATGTGAAATGATGAACAATCTTTCACTGAAGATTCCTCGAATTATATTTAGTTTTTAAATTGACTAATGAGGAGCAGGATGAAAATCAATAGTAACAGAATCAGCTTACTTCAATTAGAAATTGACTTCAACCCTCGCAAAAGTACTGAAGCCCCAAAGGCCCGCTGATCTTTTTATTCCAGTTTCTTAGATTTCCTTAGTATGTCTGTCTGTCTATTTCTCTCTCTGTCAATCGAGTATTTTTCTTATTTTTTTAAGTAAAGGCTCATTGTAGTTTTAAATGGCAACATTTCTAACTTCCTTCATCAGATAGCTGTGCTGTAGTAGTAAGACGAGCATTTCAACAGGAATAAGAGGTGAAGCTTTGGTATTTGTTTCATTCAATTCTATTTCTAATCTCTGCAGGGCCAATGCTGACATTATTTTAACCCTCTCAGAGAGAAAAGATTAAGTCCTTTGCTGCTGGCCTTTTACTCAGTCTAAGGTCTTGGTTGAGTCAGACTGCAATACCAACCAGCCACCACTAGAGAGAGGGGTATTTTCATTTACGTATGTTAAAAACCAGATGGATCACTTCATGATTTTAAGATTTATGAATATGTCCCTCCTTTAAACAATTTAGTATTTAAAAATAAATATTTTTGAAAAACTACGCTATTTAGCTATGTTGAGTACTAATTGCTTCGTGGGATCTGTGGTAGAGGACCTGCATGAATTTGAGGTCACGCTATGTAAATATTTACCAGCACTGAAGGAGAAATATATTTACTTTTATTTCCATTCTGTATAAAAATATGTAAAGCTTTATTAAACTGTGTATAGGGATGTTTCAATGTCATATCATGTTTTATACACACTTTAGGCCTAATATGTTTGATCGCAGTAAATCCATGCTGTTTAAATAATTTAACCTTTTCAGCTGATTAAATTTTTTATTATTAAGTAAATTAATAGAAAATGTAAAACAGGGTTTTAGAACATAAACAATATTGTATTTGTAACAACGTTGTAGGCAACTAAATGCCTAAGTAGCAGTAACACATTAAGTAGAGAGAAGTTTAATGGTAAATCGGTGTACTCGAACGTTTGTTAGAGTTGAATTTTTTTTTTTTTTTTTTTTTTTTTTTTTTTTTTTTTTATTTCCTTTATTTAACCAGGTAAACCCCGTTGAGATCTGGATCTCATTTTCAAGGGGGACCTGGGCAGAAATCTGCAAAAACACTACAACCTGGTTACAAAAATAAAACCAATTAATACATATGCACAAATATAAAACAATAAAAACAATTTAAAAGCAGTGACACTGTTTCATACAAGCTTGTTGTCTATCTTTAAGAACCGCTCGAAATAAGTCCAATGAAATAGTTTCTGACATCTTGAGCTCAGACTGGAGCTGATTCCACGCTATAGGAGCCAACACACTGAATGCTTTCTTTCCTTTATCAGTTCGAACACGAGGAACATGTAGAAGGATAAAGTCATTTGAGCGTAAAGCATGTGAACTACTAGATCTATGCAAAAGAGAGCTTAAGTAAGTTGGTGTTAGTCCAAGTAGAGATTTATAGATCAGGATCATCAAATGATTGTTTCTCCGAACACTTAAAGGAGGCCAATCAGCTTTTGCATACAAATCACAATGATGTGTCAAACGTCTACTCCCAGTTATAAACCTTAAAGCACAATGATAAACAGTATTCAAAGATTTCAGACATTTGGTTGAAGCATTCATATATAAAACATCTCCATAATCCAGAAGTGGCAGGAATGTTGCTGCAACCAATTTACTTCTAGCTTTGAGTGAGAAACACGGTCCATTTCGATAATAAAACCCAATCTTCATTTTCAATGTTCGTAATAGATTTGCAATATGATTTTTAAAAGAAAGTTCATTATCTAGAATAAAACCAAGATATTTATAATTACTAACAAACTCAATTTGTGCACCTACTGCAGTGGTAAGGAATAGAGGGATTTCTGGTAGTTTAGCAGAGTGGGAGAAAACCATTGCCTTAGTCTTATCCACATTCAAAACCAACTTCAAAGTTTGTAACCGTGTTTGAACTACATTAAAAGCAGACTGTAAATACTGTAGTGCCTGTGATAATGATGAAGAGTTGCAGTACATTATTAAGTCATCAGCATAAAAATGATAAAAAGCATTTGACAAGTTGACGCACAAATTATTTATATAAATGGAGAATAAAAGTGGACCCAGAATTGAGCCTTGAGGTACGCCATTTAAAATAGTTAAATTAGAAGACGTGTAGCCAGCTAATTGGACTCTCTGGGTTCTGTTTGACAAGTAATCAGCTATCCACATGGTAGCTTGATGTGAAAGCCCAATTTTGTGTAGAATTTCAATTAAAAGCGTGTGATTTACTGTGTCAAATGCCTTTGATAGATCGATAAACAAAGCAACACAATGTTTTTTGTTATCATGAGCCTGGATCAGATCATTGAAAACCTTTAAAGTTGCAGTAACAGTACTATGTTTTTTTCTAAAACCGGACTGTACATTTTGTAAAATACAATTGGAATCTAAAAAATTCTTTAGTTGATCTGCAACTAACTTTTCAAAAATTTTTGCTAGGATACATAATTTAGAAATTGGTCTGTAATTGTTTACCTGCGATGACTCCCCACCCTTGAATAGAGGCAAAACAAATGCTGATTTCCAGACACTAGGGATTTTATTAGTGATTAGACTTAGATTAAAAATATGAGACAATGGCTCTGCTATAAACTCTGCAGCCAACTTTAGAAAAAATGGATCCAAGTTATCTGGCCCTGCCGCTTTTCTGGTGTCTATGTTCCTCAGTTCTCTAAGAACCTCAGTTGTACAAATAGGGGAAAAGTTAAAAGAGGTGGAGTTACCATTATTATTCGAAAACAGTTCATCGTTATTTGCATTTTGGCCGAATGAATTTAAGTCATCAAATAGAGAACCTACAGAAATAAAATGCTCATTAAAATAATTTAAAATTTCTAATTTATCAGACACCATTTTACTTTTTTTCCAAACAAAATTAGGAAAGTCACTCAGTGGCGCCTGTTCAGTAGCTGATTTAACTGTTTTCCAAAATTTCTTTGGATCATTTAAATTTTTTGTCATTTCCGCAAGGAAATAGTCTGACTTTGCTTTCTTAATTGATGATGTACAATTATTCCTCAATTTCCTAAAACAAAGCCAGCTCTCCTCAGTATTGAATTTTCTTGCTCTAGCCCAAGCTGTATCTCTTTGTTTAAGCAGAGCCCCAATAGCTGGGGAAAACCATGGATTATTTCTTCCCTTCACCCTAATTTTACGTACAGGAGCATGTTTATTTATTAGTCTTAAAAGTTCTTCATAAAAATACTGCCAGGCAAGGTCTACATTATCAAAAAGAGAAACCCTATTCCAGTTAAAAAGTATCAAATCATGAATAAAAGCTTGCTCATTTAAGTGTTTTAAATCTCTTTTGCTCAAAATACGAGGCTTAGATTTTGGTAACTTGAGATTTCTAACTATACCTACAGCACAATGATCACTAAGATCATTTGCAAAAACTCCTGTCCCTGTATATTTATGCGGAGCATTTGTCATAATTAAGTCAAGGAGTGATGATTTTGATGGGCATTTGTTATTGGGTCGAGTGGGGTAGTTTATTAACTGGGTGATATTTAAAGAATCACAGATAGTTTTTAAACTATCTGAAGATGCTGTCAACCAGTCTAGATTTAAATCTCCTAATAAAACAAATTCATTATTATTTAGGTCAGCTAGATATTTGTACAAATTTGGAAGTGCATCACAGACAGCAGAAGGTGGTCGATAACACCCTATAACTGTAATATTTTGAGCCTTAGTGAATTCAATTTTTAGGGCTAGAAAATCAAATTGTTTAGGAATAGATACAGAGGATAACAGTGTGACATGAAAATTGCTCCTTACAAAGATGGCAACACCACCACCTTTCTTAAGGCGATCACAGCGAAAAACATTGTAACCTTCTAAGGAAATATTTTTATTTGTAATGGATTTGTTTAACCATGTTTCCGTCAAGACTAAAATATCTGTATTGGTAGATTCAATCCAGATTTTAATTAGGTCTATCTTGGGCAAGAGACTACGAGAGTTAATATGTAAAATACCAAGACCTGATCTGGTTTTGAATTCTTCAGGTGTGTCAAAGTTATTGAAAGTTGGACCTGGATTCGGTTGCACATTACCTGACAGTAAAAGTAAGAGAAGAATGAGTCTTTTCCATTTACCATTTACATTTGATACCAGGCTGGTACTCTTGTTCTGAGCAAGGTTTACAATACAAATACTTTTCTCTGCGCTCTGCTCTTGACCATAAACAGATTTATGATTATGATCATGCAATAACTTATAGAAGACCGATGCACAATCTTCGATGACACACTGCAGTGCAGGAATAAAAGCTGACGTCACTGCAGTAAAATATTTAATGGAAACAGCTGTGGCCTCACCACACTGATGGAAACAAAGAAGCAGAGCAATGAGGAAGTAAAAGCAGCATGTATTAAATTAAAACAAAACAATGATTTACTTTAACTCCATGTTGCTATATCGTTTATTATCATGCTTTTATAAATAATTACACCTTATTCTTAAAATTAGGGTTAGGGTCCTGGAGTTAGAGGGGTTTGTGTTTCAACAATAGGAAGGGATGACTGAGAAATCATCCATATCCTTGAGCCTTTTAACCTAAACATACAGACGCACTTTTATTGTCATGGGTTATTAACGTTGTCAGTCTCACAGTGTTCCTTAATCTCTCTTTTTACTTACAGTTCACATGAATCTTAACTCAACATGCTTGTGTAACCCTGCAGCACTCCATTACAGTAATTGCCTGACAAGACGATTCATCACAATGAGCTGCTAGCATGTCTCTCGGCTGTGCATGTAGCAAATGCTGTTTAGCCGTCTCTGTGCACCTCTTACTCTACAGGCCAACAGCCCTTCAGGGAGACAGGGAGATCTTTTCACTTTTTGCAGATAGTAGATGATTGCTATCTTACTGCCACACCAAACCGACACTGTTATTATTAATTATTATTAGGGCTGTCTGGACTTAAAATGTGTCCTTCTGTTGACCGATTGGCTTTTTTTGACTGCTGTATTACTGTAGCGGCCAAATTTGAGATGAGTCATTTAGAGGACATCTCCCCGGAAGCCACGAAGCTATGATTTATTTGAACGAATTTTGCTGCTCGCCACTCCCTAGCAACCGATCTGAAAGGGATGTAATTACCTTCATCTGTCCTCCGCTGTGCAGAAACGTTTACAGCAATTGAGCAGAAGAGCAGCACTGCTTCCTGCTATGACCATACAGTGCCTCGCTAAGGTGTTTAAACCCTTCACCATGGGATGTAAATACATAGAGAGTATTCAGCTTGGTTTGAAACCCATTTATTATAATGAACTAGCAGTACCTTTCACCTTTCTATGCATCTAAATGGGATTGTCATAATGTTGTGAGTAGTGAAGGATTCAAATGCAGACGGACTGATAAGTTAGCGCAGGTTAGCAGCTTATATTTACTCTGCATGGATATAAATGTACATTGTGGACCTTTAATGGTGCATTTTAAATTTTGGGGTGGAAGGATTCTATAATATTAAATGAAATTTAAAAAGAAGAACTGAGTGCACAAGCTCGTATTTATTGTGGATTTCCTCTAATCTAATATACAGTTTAAACTGTACATAAAAAAATAAAACTGTGGAAACTTGCTTGCCAACATTTAGGAAAGAGTTTCTTGGAAAGGTGAACAGAAACTACACGTTTAAAAAGAAAAAAAAGAAGCTCTGGCAAAATGCTGGCTGAGTATTTGACATCTCTTCTTTAGAAAGCTTCAGAAATTGTTTTTCTGATACAAATCCAAGCTTTTAAAATATCATCCAGAAATCTTCAGACGGGCTGAAATTAGACTTATTCCAGAAGTTTGATGTTAGTCTGTTTTATCCATTTAAAACCAGCTGATGTGAATGTTTGGCAGTGTTGTAGTACTCGAGTCCGAGACTCGAACTCGAGTCCGAGTCATTAGCTAAATTTAGAGACTCGTGACTTGACTTGGGCTTGAGCACTGATGACTCGAACTTGGACTCGGACTCCTACATTCAGATCATTCTGACTCGGAAACTGAGAAAAAGACTCGACTTTTTTTTATATCATTAGGCTATAATTTTAATATGTCATTTGAATATTATTTGGTGTATGATTTTAATATCTAAATTATTAGTGCAATGTGGTGGAGTGTGGATTTTTTTTTTTTAGTTTAAAAACATGTAGGCTATGCTTACTTTAGTGCGGAACTTGGACTCGACTTGATCAATAAGGACTCGACTTGGATCAATAGTGACTCGACTCAGACTTGACTCGGATGAGTAGTGGACTTGACTCGGACTCGACTCAGATTTTTTTTTAATGACTTGGACTTGACTCGGACTTGAACACTGGAGACTCGAACCTGGACTTGGACTCGAGGCATAGTGACTTGACTACAACACTGATGTTTGGGCCATTGTCCTGTTGGCAAAGCTACTTGTGTAACCATCTAGAGAGCCCTCTGTCTCTATTATTCCACCCACTTTGAGCAAAAGCATCAGTACTAACGACAGCAAATAAGACCCTCAGTATGATGTTACCACCACCATGCTTGGCAATCGGCTCAGTATTTTTAGCTATGATACCTCACCTTTACGCCTCAAAGGATTCCTTAATTTAAAGGGGACATACAGTGCAAAAATCCACTTTCTTAGCCCTTAAATACATTTTTCTGTGTACTTGAAGTCTCTAGGAGCGTAGAAGAGCTGAATGCAGTCTGTCCAGCAGGTGCGTAGATATCTTTGTATTCCTTTTGAATCATGTTTTTCAAGGCGTTCGGTTTTCTCTGTTTTCTGTCACGTTTTTTTGAAAAACAATCTCACAGTGTATGCAACTAGACAAGGTTATGAACTTCTGGCTCAACAATTTCACAAATCCACTATTTTCATTAACCCACACAATTCATTACTCCGCCCCCAGCATACTGCAAAAATGGCCGAACAAGGTGGAGTGGAACAATCTGCAACCTGGAGGGGGGGCTGGGTGTGAGAAGCCTCCTTCTGCGTAGTGACGGCAAATTTGATTATTTTTACTGACTCCACTCTTTATGAGTAACTATATAACACCGTCCACTAGAGGTTAAAAAGATAAATCACATAATTTTCCACATCTGAGACTTTGTTGCAGATTTAGCACTGAAGCATGCAGACCGGAGTAATTCATACCCTCACGTTGTAATTCACCCCCACAATGATCAATAGAACAAGCTAAAAATGTATCTGCACAATGATTACCTGAATAATTCATTTCTACGCTGTCAGACTGCACGGAGCAGGGCAGCGGGCCTTCAAGAAACGGACGGGTTCTTCCACCTGCAGAGAGTGCAAGGATGCTGCTGCCGAGCTGAATCATTAACTCACTGTCTGGTGTCGGACCGAGCTGAATCGTTAACGCGCTGATCCGCCCCTGCTGGAATTGCTCTGCGCTTAGTTGGTTTTGTGAGTGGAGTCGGTTTTCAGCTGATAGCTGGGTGTTTTGTTCACAGCTCAGAGCAGAAAGGTAACGGAGGGTTGAACTCAAATAACAAATCTTAGGTGTAGCTTTTCCCAGTGATGTGTTTTCTCCAATCAGCTAACTGTAGCCGTAGCAAGTAGGCTATGTAACAGGTTACATAGCCTACTATTACTCCTGTCGCTCTCAGACGAACCTCAGAAATGGAGTAAAAAGGGGGACTGTGGGGCAAAAATAACGATTAATTGAGACCAAAATATTGCAGTTCCACTTTAATGACTTCAATGTGAAAAGGAAGGTATTAAAAAGCATGATATGCCCCCTTTAAACAACATTTTCCATTTATAGATATGTAAAGGCAGTGACTGGTAGAGTCTTGTAGCTGTAACTGTAGCAAAGATTAAAGTAATATTTAAAAAAATTTTTTTTTTTGCTAAATAAAGACAAGAACAGACCAACCTCAAATAACCATAAAACGATGTGTTCGGTTTGATGTTTAGTGTAAATGCTTTGGCAGCATTTATTATACTATGATGTTGTGGTCATAGTTTATATTCCTAAAGCTGTTTTAAAGATTAGCTTCTGTTCTCAAAGAAAAACATGTTCATGGCAATTCAAGTTTCAAAATATATTCCTTTTCTGTCAAAGTAAAAACAACTTTGGGATTTCTTAAGTAGTTTTGCATCCTCGTACTCTGTCTTAAATTCAAACATTTGAACATTTACATCATTAAATCTTTCATTTTTCTTTCTGCCTCCATCTATTTCATATCATAAGAGATTATTGACTAATTCATGTATTGAAATTGGGTCACAGCAAAATCACAGTTTTTTATGTGGATCATGTAAAAGGAATTAATTCACAAAAAAACTGACAGGAGAAATGTAAGTAAAAAGTAATTGGAATATAAATGTTACCGCTTGAGTTTCGTTTTTTTATGTTCATGGCAAGGATTAACAAAACGATGGTCCCCGTTTGATTTAATCAGATCAAGATTAGTTTAAAATATATAATTTACAATTATGTTGAATACTTGTCATTTACATCCACATCAGGAGTTCATAAACAGTAAAGCATGAGATGACTGGACCTTCACACACTGTTCTGAGTGTGTGATGTGGTTCTGCAGACAGTCCTGCATAAAGTTGATGTCATACAGAGCATGCTCTGTGTCGACTGGGTGTGGTGCTCTCCTCCCTTTGTGCCCCAACTGGTGCACATTGATGCTCAATTGTATTTCTAAGTGTAACATATCATAAACCTAACATCTGACACACATGCACACCCTAACTATATATATATATATATATATATATATATATATATATATATATATATATATATATAAAGACATGAAAAACAGGAAAAAAGACCAAAAGGTTTAGAGATTCAGACGGAAAAAGAGGAAAACACTAAAGGAGATGAGAGATTATCGTTCATCAATTTGTGAACTATCAAAACTCACGTCTTTCCTTCCTTTCAAATTATCTTTAAGAGCAGATCATGTGACCCACACAGAAAATGATCTAAACACACCGATCACAAAGCTGTTTAACAATTACATTTGCACACTGACTACTTGCATTGTGAAATTGGAGTTTTGCAAAGGATTTCAGCATTCGGTTTCCTCTTCCTTCAGAAAATCCCATCTCTGCTCCTTGTGTGAGAGATAAACTTGTCTTTTATTGTGTCTCTCTGTCTAGCATCAACACATACATGTACACGTCTCTCCTGCATGGCTGCATTAGCCGAGGTCTGGTTCTGCGTCTGAGAAATGGCCTGTTAGACATTGCTCTGTAATCTAATCAACCGGCTTTATGGTTAGGAACTCTCCCCCCTCACCAGCCCCCACTCCTCTGTCTGCACAGACCAGGACCTCGCTTCCTCCAATCCTGCCTGTGCAGCAGCTGCTGTAGGTTTTTTTCATCATTGTTAAGACTATCTGCATGTCTGTGCTCTTGTTTAACAGTGGGCATGTCAGGCACATAAACTTACATGCAGAGAAAAGAAAAGAGAATCACTGTGGTTTGTGTGAGTAACATTAACCCCCCAGCCAGATGCTACCATTAGCAAATGATCCCTTTGCTTCTCTGGCAAATCCCACAGGAGCCACGAATCCAGTTCGGGTAATTTGACACTGTCGGGTGAGATATCTGTTCCCTCTTCAATACACTGAACCCGGTGTGTGTGTTAGGTTTCATATAGAAACAGCTATTTAGGAATATCAATCACGAGGCAAAGTAAGAGAAAAGTTAGATTTCATTTCGGGGCAATGGTCACTCTTGATCATCCTCTATAACAATGGGTTGGGAGTCATCTCTGTAGTAAAATCTGATTTGATTTAAACACAGGCGATGCTGCATACATAAACTGGTTTGCAACTGTAGCTTCATGGCATTTCCTAATCATTTTTTCAATATTAAAACCCTCAAATGTGACGTTCAGGAAAAAAAATCTTTAGAGGGCTTTGATCTGAACTATGTGTCTTTATGTGTTTCCTGTATTATATATTTTTTTCTTGTATTCTGTTTTCCATACCATTCTTCTTCCATTTTCCCGGTTTGCTGGTTCTGTCCCAGAAGTTTACATACAACCATTGCAGACCTGTGTGTCGTCCTAATTTGAAGCTTTTAAGATGTATTTGAACTACTCCTTTTCCAGGGATGGATGATCATAACATATGCTTCAATGAAAACATATATTGAGTGCACACGTGTTGGTCAAAATTACATCTGCAGACTCAGATATATACATAAACTCCTATTAATATTTCAAATGCCCTTTAGCAAGTAGCAGATAATCCACAGGTTTTGTACAAGCGTCTGAAATAATTCTGCAGAACATTTAACCTCTTACCACTTACTTACATCAATTAGTTGCCTGGCACAAACATGCCTTTGGTAATTTTATGGATGTTTAATTGGACTGAGGTTGGGGGCCATACCAGAACTTTGATTTTAGCCTCCTATGTTCATTGCAAAACTAGTTCAGATACATGTTTGGGTCATGGTTATATTGGAACGTCCAGTTGTGTCCAAGTTTCAATCAATTGACACAAAGTGTCGTTTTCAACCAAGGGAAATTGGTGAAGATGTTTAGGAACAACCTAGAAACAACCAAGGCTCACACATTTGATGAACACCAGCGCCATCCTCTACAGTAGAGTCTGTTAACATCTTAGACTTAGAAAGTCAACACTACTAAGTCGGTGCTGACCAAATGCCTTCTACAGAAAAGTTTAATGGTCTGATGAAACTTGACCTTCTTCAGTAACATTAATCTTATTTCCAAAATAGCTCAAGCTCAGCAAGGCTGAATGGAAAGCATCTGTCAACATCCATTTTTAGGCATTTGCTGGGATTTTCCATTGGATTTAGGTCTGGACTTTGACTGGGCCATTCAAACTTATAAGTATGCTTCGATCCACTGTAACTATGGCTGAGTGTTTGGGATTATTGTCTGCTGGAGGGTGAATCTCCACCCCATTTCTCTATATTCACTGAAAACAGGGTGACCCCTGGTGTAAAACTAGCCTGGAGGACCACATGTGGTGGTCTATATCAAATTTATCTACAACAAAGCATGAAAAATGTGTTTATTTTACATAAGGTTAAGGTGAATTTTGATTCGTCTAGTTCAATGGTCAGTACTGGTAGCCCTTCGTATGACACAACACCAATGAAGTAGCTCTCAGTTTCAAAAAGATTGGTGACCCCTGTTTTACACGAAGACAAAAACATTCAGTTTAGGTCTTATCTGATCAGAGAACCCTCTTCAAAATATTTGCTGTGTCCCCTAAATGGCTTTTAGGCAAACTGTAAACATGTAACCTTGAGAGCAAGATGAATGCTTGCGGTATTTTTGCGTTCATAAACACGCAACAACCCATTTTGTCCCGCTCCAGCCCCAAACATTTGAGTAACTACCCAGCACGAGTCAGCCAATCATGTTGCAGTATTATGGTTTAAGGCGGGACATACAGTTTTGATGAAAGTAAGGGCTGCTGAGCCCACAGCCGAACCAACATAACCATGGCAGCGCAGGAGGACACGTGTAGCTGCTGCTATCACATCTGTTTTGTCAGAATCCATGATTTCTTCTTTAAAAGTAGAACAGCAAGAAGTACCTTGACCAGCATTACTTCTTGTGGTTTCTCATGGCACCTGCTGCTTACATTTTTATTTGATACCGTGATTGGCTAAAACCAACCTTTGTCGTTTTGTCTAATCAGCTCAGAATGTAAACGTGGCTTAATTGTAAAGGTTTGCAGAGTGCGCAGCAAATGCAACAGATTTGTCCACCTGAGCTGTGGATTTCTGCAGCTCCTCCAGGGTTACCATAGGCGTCTTGGCTGCTTCTTTGATTGAAGCTTCACTCAACTGGCCTGTTATTTTTTTGGGTAGAGGGTCAAGTCTAGGTAGCTTTTCCAGTGTATGATGATAAAGTAAACAGTGCTCCAAAAGATGTCCTTAGCTTGGGACGTCTCCTAAACTTTATCCCTGTCTGCTATGGTCTTTATGATGTTGATTGTTCATGAATGTTCTCTAACAAAACCTCTGAAGCTGTTGCATTAGATTACACACAGATGGACTTTACCAATTAGGTGATTTCTGAAGGCAGCTGGATGCTCTGGATTTTATTGGGGGTATCAGAGTAAAAGGAAGGAATTATAAATTCCTTTTGTTACAAAAAAATCACAACAATTTACAACAATTTTTTTTTTTACTTTGTGTAGCACATTTTAGATGCTTTCAAAGACTTTAACATCATAACCATAATCAAATAAGTCTAATGGCACAATGATAATTTAAATATTATCTTTCGCATAATTTACACCTTACTGGATTTTTTAAGATGTGTACTCGTAAAGGAGAAGAAGTTTATTTTACTTTTCAGATATTTATTAAAACAATAAGCATGGAGAATCACACATAGAGAAATAAATCCTTTCTAATACTATAGAATCTGTGCCTAAATAATGGGTAAATGGGAAACAAAGCAAGCCTAACCAAATAATTTACAAAAGGCAAGCCACAAAAACAATGAGTAATTACTTGTAAACTGCACACTACTTCTGAGCTCAAAGTTTTTTATAAAACAGCAGATATTTTTTCTGTAAGGATTTAAAACCCTAAATCTGATCAAGTGTTGGATTAGTTCTAAAGTGTCAAGGGGGAAGATTTCTGATAATCTAAGGACAAGTTTGAAGAAATATTTGGGTGATAAAAATAGAGAAGGTAAACTGTGTGGTCATTGTTTCATGCTGCCCAAAGGGTAGGGAAATATGATACAGATAAATAAAAGGTTATGGGCCATAACAGCAATATTGATACCGTATATTGATATGAACCCTAATGTACATTAGGGTTAATGAGATGGGATAATGCACACTGTCTACTTCCCCTGCATTGTCTACATTGTTACATTGTTTTACATAATTTACATTTCTATTGTTTACATAAATTGCTGCTGCATCTGGATACCGTGAATAGCACACTGTCTGTTTCCCATGCATTGTTTACATTGTTACATTGTTTGTCATTTCAATTGTTTACATAAATCGCTGCTGCATCTTTATCCTGAAAATTTGTGCAATCTACTGTGATTTTTATAATCATTTCTGGAGGGATTTTTTTCAAGCTGTATGCAAACGAAATTTCGTTCTGTACGCACTTTGTGCATACAAAATGACAATAAAGATATCTATCTATCTATCTATCTATCTATCTATCTATCTATCTATCTATCTATCTATCTATCTATCTATCTATCTATCTATCTATCTATCTATCTATCTATCTAATGTACATATCAGTAGTACCTCTAAAATCAAAATGGTTGTGGATTCTGTTTAATTTTCTTATAAAGAGCCCCAAGGAGAGGCTAAAAGACCTCATGGTCTGATTCAGAACCCTGTTTTAACCAAACTAAGTTCATTTTTACAAAAGAAATAGAACATAACAAAGAGAAGTCTGCAGAGATAGAAATGTTAGACGGTTACATTTTTGCTGTTGCATCACATAAAACACATGAAGTTTATGATTGTAACGTGACCGCTTGAGAGGAAGTTCAAGAGGTAGAATACATTATAAATGAGGTTAGTCCTCATATATAACTAAAAGCTGGCTTGTCTAAAGTCAGAATGAAAGCAGTTGCTGTGTGTTTCCTGTGTCAACCGAGCGTCCTGCCCCGACATGAACCCGTTGGACTAAAAACCTTCAGCCGACCCCTCGCACTAAATGGACCTAATGGTCTGAAAACTCCAACCTGACTGGGATTACTGGACATGGCGCTTTTTTTTTCCAAAGGCATACAATAACTGCAGAGTCACGGCTCCAACCCAGACGGGCCAGAATATCAATAAAGTATTCCATTACTGTAAAAGGAGAGTCCGACACAGAGGCGAGAGGCAGGGAGACAAATGGACAGAGGGGAAAAAAAATAATCAAATCAATTCATCCAGGAGAATCAGTTTAGGTTAGGATTTCAAATCCCCTTATTGAAACAAAACCACTGACAGGAATAAAAGTAGGAGTGAAAACGTATGTGACAAAAAATCTCTCTCTATATAAATATATATATATGTGTTTGTGTGTGTGTGTGTGTATGTATATAACTGTCTGGTTAATCAGCTGGAAAAGGGACAATCAAGGCATCAATGTGTGATGCGAGGAGGAGACAGATCAGTAACAGAAGCTAAATCTGGCTTAGAGCAACGTTATCTGATCAAAAGGATGGAGATGCGTTGATAGAGATCAAGTTTGAGGAAGCAAGGAGGGAGGCAGGGCCCGTCTCCGAGGGGCAGGGAGTGGCCAATGCGTGCATGGTGATGAGGGATGGAGAGAGGAAGGCTTTGAGCGGGTTGGGTGAGGACAGCTGAGGGAGGGGGGGCAGAGAGCATAAAAACCCTCAGCTGTCTTCAGTCTGATGTCCTGTTGCTTCGGGAGCATTTCAGAGCCTCCACGTCTTTATCCTCTCACTGCGGCAGAGAACAGAACCAGAGCAACCATGAGCCACTCTTCCGTAACCTCCACCTCCTACAGGCGCACTTTTGGAAGCCCTCACCCCATCTCCTTGTCCTCCTTCTCCCCCGTGTCCTCTCGCCTTCCCATGTCTGGAGGTCGCTACGGTCGCTCAGCCTCACCCGCGGTGGCTATGCGCTCCACCTCTTACCACCAACAGCGCTCCCGTCCCGCCCCCCAGCCCCCTCGCCTCTCCTACGACAAGGTGGACTTCACCCTGGCTGAGGCCATCAACCAGGAGTTCCTGGCCACGCGCAGCAACGAGAAGGCCGAGCTGCAGGAGCTCAACGACCGCTTCGCCAGCTTCATCGAGAAGGTGCGCTACCTGGAGCAGCAGAACGGCGCTCTGCAGCAGGAGCTGAACCAGTTCAAGGGTCAGTACCAGCACGGCCAGCCCAACCGGGCCTCTGAGCTCTTCCAGGAGGAGGTGAAGGAGCTGAGGCGCCAGCTGGACGCCGTCGGCAAGGAGAGGGACCAGTACCAGCTGGAGAGGGACAACCTCGCCGAGGACCTGGCCCTTCTGAAGCAGAGGTGGGTATGGATGACAGACAGACTGGCAGACTGCAAAAAGGGAACTTAAAGTAAGTCAAATTGTCTTGAAATGCATGTATTTGTCCTTGATTTGAGCAGGAAAGCAAGATGATCTGCCAATGGAATTAATATTTTGATGCCTAAAATAAGATAATTAGATATTTTGCACTTGAAATGAGATGATGAAGAGTTGTTCCTATTTTAAGTGCAAAAAAATATTATTCCATTGGCAGATCGTCTAATCCTACCTCCTCAAATCAAGCACAAATAAACTTATTTCAAGAAAATTCGACTTACTGGGGCGCGCTCGTGGCGCAGCGGGTCGCGCGACCCATATACGAAAGCCTTAGTCCTTGACGCGGTCGACCCAGGTTCAAATCCAACCTGCGATCCTTTGCCGCATGTCTCACCCCCCTTCCTGTCAGCCTACTTTCATAAAAAGCGAGCCATTAGAGCCGCAAAAAAGCCCCAAAAAAGAAAAAAAAAATAAATAAATTCAACTTACTTTTAGTTCCCTTTTTGCAGTGCAGACAGCAGTCCCACAGCATTATACTGCCACTACAACAAAAAAAATCTGTTTCCCTGAAGCTCTAGAGGATATTTCAGGCGGGTAACATGTCCTAGACAGCACAGATAGATCGAGGACTGAGTCATCGTCCTCTGAGCTCTTCATAGCTTAGGGCGTGGCACACCAGCAGCAACCTGATAAAGGATGCTGCACTGCATTAAGAGTGTAGCCTGCCGTCGTGCATGATGGAAAACCATTTTTACTGACGACATCATAAAGCAGAGATATTTGTCCTTGCATCGGATCCACAGAAAACGTTGACACATAATACAGTGTACTTGGGTAACATTCCTGCTTGAATAGCATGAACTGTATGATATTGTGATGAAGTAATCAGCTATAATTACACCACATTTTGCTCAGTTTTAGCTTTCTGTTCCATTATCATGAGTTTCTGAGGTCTTTATGAGCGCCTTCCCATCTCAGTCCAGAAAATCAATACAAGGGGTGGGCAGGAATGGCAGGGAAAGTCAAGACAAATATATTAATCACCTCCAGAATGGGAATGCATTACGCTTGAAATATAGTAACCAAATATCAAACAAACAAATATCGCATCCGAGCACAACTTCAGGGTTGAGGATTTGCACATGTCACGTTGAAGATGTTTTGTGCAGTTCTAAATCTTAGAAGATATAAAACTTGGTGCAGAATATGTTGCAAAGTAATGGAGGGTGGAGGGATTGGTAACAGGGTGGGGCTGGCTGGGAGGCAGGAAGGGGAAAGAAGAAAAGGGGAGAGGTAGACGGGACGAAAGCAAAAAAAAAAAAAAAAAGTAGTTCAGTAAGAATAGCGTCAGGAAAAATCAATGTGACTCAATAACTCCATTAGGTGTGTTCCAGTGTCCCTCTGCTGGGATGGTGCCAGATAGCCCATTAGGACAAAATTGGCCCCGTGTAACACAGCATGAATTAAAGATGAGAGCAGAGGGCCAGCTAATACTTTATGCCCACCTCTGCTCAAACACTGCTAATATGTCAGAAAATCATAAAACCCTCCTAAGACTAATGGCAGGAGTGAACTGTACCTGACTGTGCAGGATCATTGCTATAAATAGACCAGATGGAAATTGAATGAAACTGTTCCTCTTTCATTTAATCTTCATTTCCAACACAGAGGAGGTTTCTAGTTTTAGTCATTAATTTAACATGGACTGCGCACAATAATAGACATTACTATTATTGTATGATAGCTGGCCAAGAGCCTGTTAAATTTCACATCCGCCGTCCCTGATCGTAGGAGCAGAACATAACTCAATATACTCATAAATTATTTTTTAATACTATGGAAATGTTATATTAAAATAATCTTTTTGGATTCTAGAAATCAGGCTGTGTGTATGCAACCTAATTTGGTTTGTGGACATGACCTCAGTGACCTGCAGAGAAGCCGCATTAGTTCAACAAAGCAGCCGGTGGTCCCAGTGGGCACTCACCAAATGCTTTTAACTGGGCAGTAAATTACCAGATTGATCCAGGAAGCTTTTCACCATCTGATGCCCTGGCGCCACCTTTGACAGGGAGGCTTCCTCACCATCAAAAAGCTTTTTTATCTCTCTTCCTTCTTAGAAAAAAAAAGAAATTGGATCGTATTGCCCTGCAGGAACCTACCTATTATTTTAATGATTTTTTTTTGCTCTCAGGTTGGAGGAAGAAGCCCAGAAGAGGGCGGACGCTGAACATAACCTGGTTGCCTTCCGCAAGGTAAGCCGGTGATGATTATCATATTCTTTCCAATGTTTACAGTCTCAGATAACAGGCTGAATGTTTAGGTGCTGCGCCATGTTCCATCTCTAACACTTTCATATTAATGCCACTGTGGTATTACAGTGTGGAAATCTAATGGGATTGGATAATTCAAATACAAGATCAAATAATTTGTAAAACTCCAGACAGTCACATACTGATCAGCTTCCCAACCTAGAAGCACTGAGTGAGATTTAAAAAGTCAACAAATGTTGCCTTTACACTTAAAGCAGAGCTGTGTAACTTGTAGCCACTAGGGGCGCTAGACTTGTAACTTCCAGGTTTAGCTCCCCTAAAGGCCACTGGCAACACTGCACTGCTGCAAAAATTAAACAGTCCCTCCGTGTTTTGGAATCTGATAGCAGACCACTTTGGACGAGCAGATTGAGAAGTCACTGAGTTACTATAAGAGAAAAGGCCATATTCACCCCTCTAGATTAAATCCTACATCAGAGGAGCAAAAATATGTCTGCTCAGGTAAGTGTCATATCTATTTTGTTTTGTTGTTATGCCTAGAATGGGTCATGTGACCTAGAGCAGCACCCTAGGTCACATGACCCATTCAGCGACAGATCAGACCCTCTCAAATTACATAAGTGAGATTTTGAGAAGGGCAGCCTGGACAGAGCATCGATACGGGCCAAGTGCTGTACATTGACCTGAAAAATCATTTAATACATCTCAAATTAAGCTAATGCTTGGGTCAAACCTTACACAATGCTGCTTAAAGCACTGCATTTTACAAATATGCTAGTGGGATTTAAATATTTTAATAAAAGTATTGGTATATACCAGCAATATGGCCTTATTAATTAAAGCAACTTTACCTATAAACATATAGGGTGAATTCAGGCACACAGAAACTTCTGCTGATTTGTTAGAAAGCCTTTCACTGTCGCCTTGAAAGCTATGTAGCAAAGCTAAGGTTACAGTTATATCATGGGATCAAATTCACATGGCCTAAACTATGTTGATGTCAAAGAGGCCTTTTTTACCCAACATTGAATTCCTCTATCAAGAAACCTGTGGCAGATTTATTTCTTTATTTAGTTTATTTTAATCTTCAAAAAATTGGAAAATAAAAATTGGTCTAAATTGGAATCAGCAGAATAGATATAAAAGAAAAATCAGTACCGGCCATCCAGAATCTGATCAGTGCGTCTGTAATTGTTAGTGTTACAATAGCATACATTTACATGAACCGTGTTGCTGCATGCAGGTGTAACCACTGCTAGTACACACTGACTAATGTTTTTATTTATCAAATTACTCTTGCATGTAATACACTATAGTGTCTCTACTGTACTTAATGGAATAGCATACTGCAAAGAGATCATCAGAAGAAGAAAGTGCACAAAATGTGAAAAGAGAAAACAGAAAAAATCAGTAGGACAAGTGGAGGGGGAACAGAGTGAATAGATAGACTGAGTAATATAAAGAAATGGAGAAAGCTGACCTCAGCCATGACGTGAAATGTTTTCGAATCTACCGCCTCACAAACACATTGCATATTGGAAGAACATCAGTGTTAACCAGCATGCTTGCAGCTGAGAATAGTACAGCACAAATGACCAAACATGTCACTTAAGACTTTTATCACATCCAAAAACAAACAAATAAATAAATAAAACAGTGAGCCATGTTTATGTAAAATATCATGGCCACATTTTTCTTTACATAAAATATGAAATTCACAAATGCATGAGAGTCTGGGGTTATTTGCAAACCTGGTGACGACATCAAGCTCAACAGATGTGAACACCAAAAACCCTCCAACATATCTGAATTCAACCCTTCGTTCTTCAGATGAACGAAGTAGATACGACGGTATGCTGAAGCAAACATTATGTACAAAACTGAGTTCAGAGTTTGAAAGATGTCTCATAGGAGACCATATTCTGGGAGAATGACGCTTGATTGACTGATTTAATTCAGGACATGAACACAAGTTTATTTTCTT
The DNA here is from genome assembly GCF_011125445.2 of Fundulus heteroclitus. Lineage (NCBI taxonomy): Eukaryota > Metazoa > Chordata > Actinopteri > Cyprinodontiformes > Fundulidae > Fundulus > Fundulus heteroclitus. The sequence continues at coordinate 26,457,551 of NC_046380.1, read as the reverse complement.
CATCCTTTCACAGAGATCTGAAGGCTCAACGTGGCACTTTACTTTAAAATTAAGAAGCACATGATAGAATATTGTATACTATATGATACAAATTACTCAGTTATTCCCATGCCGTCTGTATGTGTGCGCATGTGAAGATGAGAGTGCTTGTATGTGTGCAAGCACATGAAGAACCACTGCTTCTCTTTATTAGAGGAGACTGAAAACTGCTGTCCTTGTCGCCATGACCTCCAGAGTTTCTGACTTGTTTTTCTCAACTAAAACATCTAGGATGTGGATGATGCTACCTTGTCTCGTCTGGAGCTGGAGAGGAAGATTGAATCTCTTATGGATGAGATTGAATTCTTGAAGAAGCTCCATGATGAAGTAAGTGCTGCTTCTTCTGTTTTACTTCACTGTAAAAAAAAAAAAAATCCTATTTGGGAAAACACCTCTGAGGCATAAATAAAAGACAACGCCTCCTACAAGCAGAAATAGGAACGAGCTTTACATATGAATCATGTTTTCTTTCTCCCTACAAGAAACCATATGTTTTTATTGTTTTAAACATGTCAAACAAACCATCTATCCATATTCCAACATGCTTATCCCTGCTGGGGTCGCGAGGGGTACTGGTGCCTATCTCCAGCTTTCAATAGGCGAGAGGCGGGGTACACCCTGGACAGGTTGCCTGTCCATCGCAGGGAAACACAGAGACAAACAGGACAAACAACCATTCACGCACACACTCACACCTAAGGACAAATAAAGAGGCCAATTAACCTAACAGTCATGTTTTTGGAGGAAGCCGGAGTACCCGGAGAGAACCCACGCATGCACAGGGAGAACATGCAAACTCCATGCAGAAAGACCTGGACTTGAACCCAGGACCTTCTTGCTGCAAGGCAGCAGTGCTACCCACTGCGCAGCCATCAAAGAAAAAAATACATTTCTACTTATTCGTTTTTCACCACAAGAAAGATAAACTGCATGGGTATGAATGTTGTGTTTTTGAACCAAAATCATATAGCACGCTGTATTTTGTCTATTAATAATGATTTCTGGTGAGAACATCAGCTCATTACCTCTTTCAGCTGCCCCTAAAGGAGAGCTCTGATTTTCCTTCCCATTTTCACTCAGTGGGAACTGGCGCCGCCTTGTGGTGTGGTGCACACATTTAACAGGGTGGCACTCAGGTGGATGGTTCTTATCACTTCTCATGATTATTGGTTATTTTAAACTGGGCTTTTTCTTCTTTTGTTTGTTTGTTTGTTTGCTTGCTTGTTCTTTAGGAGGATGGGCTGCAGAGGAACATCGCTGATTAAGCAACATGTTAAGAACCCAACTCACTAATTCTGTACTGAAAAGACAGACAACAGACAATTTAAGTTTTAAAAAGTGATTTAAGATTTTAAAAGACTTTGTTTTTAAAAACACCCACAAATACAATTTGAAAGGCTTTCAAGACATTATGATCATCTTAGATTGAGACAAGAGTGAGACATGTCAAACATCTAGACGGGTCATGCCAGGACCAATTGATGCCACTGAGTTATGAATGCTTTAAACAAGGATAGCTTGTGCAGTCTCTATGAGGAAAAATAAGGGATGCTTAGCATTCTAATAAATCTTGTTATACATATATTCAGAAAATGTATTATAAGATCACTATTGTGTTTCTCATAAGTTACTGAATAAAAATGGGTTTTTGCCGATGGGCTTCAATGATGGAAATGGCATGTATGAGACTGCAGGAGGAGGAGGTCACCCTGGGGGCCTTTAATGCAACAACCATCCCTGATTTGTATCTGAATCTGCTCGTTTTAAATTCTTCCCTTGCAGGAGATCCAGGACGTGCAAGTGAGCGTCCAAACCCAGCAGCTGAAAATGGAGGTGGACAGCAGCGCCAGGCCGGACCTTACTGGTGCTCTGAGGGACATCAGGGCACAGTATGAAACTATTGCTATGAAGAACATGCAAGAATCTGAGGAGTGGTACAAGTCCAAGGTGGGGCACACATACACACAGCAGCACACAGGTTCACAGAAGCACACATTTGTTTAAGTTTGCTTAATTTCGTTCTCCCGGCAGTTTGCAGACTTGACTGAGACTGCAAAGCGCAACACTGATGCCCTGAGGCAGGCCAAGCAGGAGGCCGGTGATTCCAGGAGGCAGATTCAGGCTCTAAACTGTGAAATTGATGCTATGAAAAACACAGTAAGAGCAAACCCCACTTGTGCTTTCACCTCATAAATGCATTTAGCATTTCAAAGAATTTTTAAGCCGCCGTTCCACTTCTCTGCTTCCAGAACGAGGCTCTGCTGAGGCAGATGCGTGAAATGGAGGACCAGTTTGGAAACGAGATTGGCAACTACCAGGACAACGTTGGCCGACTGGAGGATGAGATCCGCCACCTGAAGGAGGAGATGGCCCGCCACCTCCGGGAGTACCAGGACCTGCTTAATGTGAAAATGGCTCTGGACATTGAGATCGCCACTTACCGTAAACTGCTGGAAGGAGAGGAGAGCAGGTGAAAGAGGACACTGAAAACCTTTTTATATCATTATTATTTGCTACATGGGCATAATGTTAGATATTTGCACTGTATACAACATAATAAAAACATTTTCACCTGACAGGATCTCTGTTCCAATCCTCAATATTGGTATGAGCAATCACCTTATGGATCGAGGTAAGATCTACTTTCATTCTCCAAACTAATTTTGATCAATAGTTAAAGTTTAATGAGCCCGTCTCAACCAAAACTGTTATTTGAGGGCACAACTGTTTAAAATGCAGGCCTTTGTCCTGAACCACTACACAATAGTTTGAAAATTTTCAGGACTAGATGTAACGTGGTTGCTGATCAGAAAAATCTATATTATTGAAATATATTTTTCACCTTTTTTTGAAGCTGAAATCACAAAACAATGGCAATGTTTTCAAGCTTCTAATATTAACATTAGGTTATGAATTTTGCAGTTTTCCTAAACTCGTTTTAAGCAAACCACAGATACGATTATATTGTTTCCAAAGCAGCCTTGGCTTTCATACAGACTACTCAAAGAACTGTACTCAATTTCAATCAATTCGATTCAATTCAATTCAATTTAATTCAATATAGCGCCAATTCACAACACATGTCATCTCAAGGCCTTTTACAAAGTTAAATGTAACAGCAGATTACATCAACTCTTGACAAGCAGTTTTCACTCCTCCTGAAAGAGTGTAGAGTCTCAGTGGACAGTCGTCTGCATTGTCAATGGCTTTGCAGCAATCCCTCATACTGAGCATGCATGAAGCGACAGTGGAGAGGAAAACTCCCCTTTAACAGAATCACATTCACCCAATTTCACTGAGAAATGTGCAAACATCCATTCATTGATTGGTAGGCAACTTGGAGTTCCCCTATGTTTACTTGGGTGGACAGTTTTTGTCTGTGTTTGCTTGCTACAATTAAGTATTAGGCACTGATAATTAATTTTCAATGAGTCACAGCAACATACGTAGATTTTGAAGCTTCCTTATTATCTACAGTATCTGATAAAAGACGTTCTGTCTGCACTCAAGAAGATTCACTCAACTTGGCATGCTGAGTGTAAACTTGTAGAACTCGATGCAATAGATGCACTCGATGAATAGATCCTCTTAAGGATCTATTCATGAGATCCCTAAACAGGGATACAAGAATTACTATGAACAGCAGCTTTATTTTGCATTTGGGTCTCACTGTCTTTACAGACTATGAAAGAACTCCGGACACTCATGGAAAAAAGACTGTGGTGATAAAGACTGTGGAGACTAGGGATGGAGAGGTACAATGACTTGTGATATAATATGAAGATTAAAATCTGAAAATCAGTATTTCTAAATGTGTGCCTTCTTCCTCAGGTGGTGAAGGAATCCAGGAGGGAGAAGGAGAGTGACTCGGGTAAATCTGACAAGGACGAGTAGATGGAAATTGTGGTGATAGATGCTGTGCCATCATAGGAAAAAAAATAAATGAAACGAAAAAGAAGAAAATAATAATTCTGGCTAAGTTAGTTTTCCTTTACATTATCTAGGCTGTGTGTCAGTGTCCAGCAATGTATCTCTCAGCATAGGTCCAGCAATGGATGAACACCTTTGGACAGAGTCACTTTGGTGCTATGAAAGCGATTGTTGAGTTGTTCAAATCCACTTTTCTACTGTACCACTCGAGGCCTTGATTTGCAGTGTGATCCTGTTGAAAACTGGACAACTGTGCATTTACAGCAGTGAGTTAAAGTACAGACTGAAACATGTGGTTTAGACAGGGAACTTTAATAGTATGACTTATAGTGACAAACCTGCTGACACTGCCCTTTGGCAAACACTCCTTAAAACACAGAATGAGATCCATTAAAACCCTTGGCTTTTGTTTTAGAAGCTTTGCTGTCCCCTCGTTGTTCGATAACGTGGTTTAGTTCATAAATATTCAACAAAGAAAGAAAATGCTGGTACTAAAAATATGTTCAACTAGACTTCTGCAGAATGTGCTTTTCAACTATGTGTGAATCTGCTGCGATTAATGAAAGAATGTGAATGTGCAAATAAACTTAACTGGAACAAATGTTTGTTGTTTGGCTTCATGAATACTTTTGTGGTAATACTTTTGTTTTGACTTGCGTTTTTGTTCTATGAAAGCAAGGTATCCATTGTCTGCACTTGATGGATTTTTATTAATACAGACTTTAAAAACATTTATTGCAGGATTACTTTAATTAACATAGGTAAACTCTCGTTGTTCATATTGTCATTTTTTTTATATGCAACACCCAAGTACAAATATCATATAAAAATGTATTGCCTTCTTGCCCTGGAGCAAATGTCTGACAACCTTGTCGAATTGACTTGTTTTAAAGGAAACATGAGACAAACACAATATACAACACTGCTCATACACACAGTACAATAGAAAATAAAAAAATGAATGTTTTAGCAAACAAATGGATATGGGGCAAGGTGTGAATGATTGACAATAACAATTTGACTATCAGTCACCAACTCAACAAAATAGATAACCACGACATACCACAAAAAATGTCATTTTTAAATTAGGGGGGCATAAACAGGCGCAAAATTACAATTGTACCACGTTGAAACATGTCACTGAGGTACCAGTAATAATTTGTGTTACTGGACACTGGTTTCCATATAATAATTATAATTCGAAATAAAAATAAAACATCTATTTCACATTTTACACACATTTTAGCTTCTCTGAGGTGTTTGCTTGTACAACGATGCATGTTGCATAGTTTTCTCACACTGTTCCATAAATCGGCTGCTGTCTTTTCTCTAATTAACTTGAATGTTGCCTTTTATCTGAATATGCCAATAATATTACTTAATCTAATCAAATCTGGTGTGTCTACGACGTGTTTATGCCACGGTGATGCCTGAAAGACCAAACCCAGGGCACAGAAGGCATCCAAGGAAGTGACGTAGTTCCACTTCCGCTTCCTGCGTTTTGGCTCGGTGTTTGGCGCGGAGTTTGTGAAACAGCAGGTGGGAAACAGCCACAGAGAGCCGGGGAAAACTTTAAGTTTATTCTCAGGTTAGAGTTGCATTCAGCGCCCGGAGCCTAAAAACAGCCGAACGAGATTCTCGGTATGTTGTTTTTGTTGTTTAATGTTTAATAAATTTTTAATAAAATAATTTATTTCGCTGTCGTGTGTTGTGTCGTAAGCTAACTTCTCCACACACAACACTGGCAGAATGCGTGGAGAAATGTTACTGTTTTATGATTTTATAGCAGCCCTAACTGGGAAGTAGTGTAGCGGTGATGTCTTTGTTAACTAGCTCTGTGGTTTTTCTTTAATTTGGTTTAAACCATGTTAACGCAGCACACTTAGAAATAACCAAAAAGTCCAAAATCAAACTCATATACAAACATATCCCGAGTATAAATGTTTATGTTGAATAGAACTATAAACCTTCTGATTTAGTTCAGTTGTTGTTTGATCGTTCGTCTTTTAATTATTAATTTAAGTACTATAAAACCTCTGGAGAGGGGGAACAATCTTTTTTATACTTTTTGAACAGAAGTAGAAATTTTAAATCAGAAAATGAAATAAGAGTTTCCCGGCTTGTGCTTCCAAGCACACGTCCATTACCTCTATTTGATTTTTATTCAGCTCAAAAACATGCATCAAACTGCATGTAGTTGGCTGATGCGTTTATGGATCACAGTCCACTGGTCATAGCTATTTAAAGGGAAATAAGCTGATTGGTGCATCAATAATTGCTTATTTCTCTGAGCTGAACCATTTGAATAAAACACACAGCAGGGTGTCCTTGGTGTTAAACCAGCTTCTGATTTCATCCGATAAGGCTGAGCCTCTGATCCTGAAGGTTGGCTGATGGTCTATAAACCCAGTCAGGATGAACTGTGAGCTTTTGGCAACATGCAGCGCTCTGGGTTACCTAGAGGGAGATAATTATCACAAGGAGCCTGACTGTTTAGGTGAGTGCCTTTTTAAATTACTGTATTAAGATTGAAATATTTAGTAAAATGGGTATGTTTATTTTATTTAGCTGAGCTCTACTGAAACATTTCCCCCCCACTTGTGGCACAGAGGGCGTAAAGGACCTGATCCGGTATCTGCGTCATGAAGATGACACCCGTGATGTTCGGCAGCAGCTCGGCGACAGCCAGATTGTCCAAAATGACCTCCTACCAATTATCGTGCAGTACAGACAGGACAAAGCCTTGTTTGATGCCTGCATCAGGTACAACCATCTATCCAGCTTGACAGGTTGTTATGGTGATGTATATGTTTGCTGACAGTGCAGTAGTTCACACAGAAATGTCATGCTAAGAATAATTTTTATCCTGTTTTTTTTTTTTTTTTTTTTTTTTTTTTTCAGGCTCATGGTTAACCTGACCCAGCCTGCGATGCTGTGTTTTGGTAAAATCCCAGATGACCCAGTGTTCAGGCATCACTTTATGCAAGTGACTTCTCATTTACAGGCCTATAAAGAGGTAGATTTTCTAACATTGTGGTGTGAACTCTTTGATTTTATTGTTTGGGTTTTAGTCTTTACTGTAATACAACAACCCCGTTTTTTTTTTTTTTTTTTTGTTTTTTTTTTTTTTTTTGTTTTTTTTTTGCATTTTAGGCTTTCGCCAGTGAGAAGGTGTTTGGGATTTTAAGTGAGACGTTGTATGATCTTCTTCAACTTGTAAGTAGAATTATTATTATGATTTATTTTGCCAAACCTTTCATACAAGTTGAACTTCTCCATTTGTGTCGTGTCACAACCACAGACAAATGCGTTTTTGGGAGATTTTATGTGAAAGAAAAATCTGAAAGCTATTCAACATTAAGAAGTAACTAGTAGATAAGGTCAACTTTCTTGTTCATTTGTTTGCTCTCCTGTTAAAGCCCCAGATGTTGTCAAAGAGCATTAGTGATCCTGCAGCATCACATAGACCAAGGCACGCTGCAGGAGAATTTAAAGCAGCATCCCCAGCTTTGAACATCTCGCATAGCTCTGTTCAGTCCATCATTTGGCAGTGAAAGCAGTATGGCGCCTTAATGCTACCGAGACATTGCTGTCCACATTAACCGACAGGCTGTACAAGCAGAGCATTAATCAAAGAAGCAGCCTAGAGGCCCCTGGTTACTCTGGAGGAGCTGCAGGGATCCACAGCTGAAGTGGGAGAACCTGTTGACAGAAAAACTGTGTATTGTTTACATCACAGATCTGGTCTTTAGGGAAAATGGGCATTAAGAAAAGTATTGTATTAATAGGGCTGGACGATATAGGAAAAAAAGCTTATCGATAAAATAGAAATCATATTTATCGATAATTATTAACAAATTCAAAACATTTTTTGTGCAGCCCTGGTCATTTTATGCTGTTGCTTAACGACTTATTTTTAGATGAAGAACAATCAAACAATGAATCAAACTCAACCCTTTATTCAACCAACTTTTTTACCAAAACTGCAAGTTTTTAAAATAAAAAGAAGTCGCGCTCTGTGAACTCTTTGAAGGGGGTGGAACTTGGAGTCGGCCTGGGTCTGCGTTTGTGATTGGTTGGGGTTAAGTAATGACTGTAATATTAACTTACATTATATATTGCATTGTAGCCTATTTTATGTATATATATATATCTATATATATATATATCTATATATATATATATCTATCTATCTATATCTATAGATATCTATATATAGCTATATAGATCTATATATATATATATATATATATATATATATATATCTATAGAGATAGATATATATAATATTGATATATATATATATATATATATATATATATATATATATATATATAATATTGATATATATATATATATATTATATATATATATATATATATATATATATATATATATATATATATATATATATATATATATATATATATATATAGCGGTTAGAGCATTGACCTTGGGTTCTGAGTTCAACTCCCACAAGCTGCCACTCTTGGTCCCTGAGCAAGACCCTTAACCCCCAATTGCTCCCCAGGTGCCGCACAGTGGCAGCCCACTGCTCCCCAAAGGGGATGGGTTAAGATGCAGAAGTGAATTTCTCCATTGTGAGATCATAAAGTTCAATTATCATTATTATTATTACACAACACAATTCTCACATATTTATCTGTATAAAAATTGGAAAACAACGTATTATCTTCTTTCCACTTCACTATTGTCCACTCTTTTGTGTTGGTCCGCCGCATAAAATGTCAGTAAAATACCCTGAAGCTTGTGTTTGCTGGCTGGCAAGGGTATAAAAACTTTTGCAAGATTTTAAAACCCTGACATTTTTGTCTTTTGAAGGCCAGGACAGTTGTCTTTTTGTGATGTGTTTCTCTCCTTTTCCTGCCACACCTTCATTCATTCATTCATTCATTCATTCATTCATTCATTCAGGACTGGGAGCAGAGACAGGAGGAGGACAACCTGCTGATCGAGAGGATTTTACTGCTGGTCAGAAACGTGCTTCACGTACCTGCAGATCCCTGTGAAGAGAAGGTTGGATTTTTGCGCCAAGAGACAGACACCTGACCCTTCTTCTGCGGGCTCCCGCCTCCTCTTCTAACCTGTGGCGCTTTTTTTTTTTCTGCCGACAGAAGGTGGACGACGACGCCAGCATACACGACAGGGTGCTGTGGGCCGTTCACATGAGCGGCTTTGACGACCTGGTCAAGTTCCTGGCGTCGGCTCAGAGCGAGCAGCAGTGGAGCATGCATGTCCTGGAAATAATCTCCCTCATGTTCAGAGACCAGGTCGGGTGCTGAGAGCCGTTTGCCTCACGTTCATAGATCTGCAGGTGGTCTGGTGCTCAGCGCTGCCCGCTTTTCACTTTGCAGACCCCCGAGGCGTTGGTGAGCGCCGGTCACGCCCGTTCGGCGGAGGAGAAGCAGAGGGACTCTCAGGAGCTGGAGGCGCTGAGGCGGAAGGAGCATGCAGAGAAACGCTCGCGCACGCTGCAGAGAGGAATGAGGTAAAGAAACGTCGCTCTTCCTTAGACTCCACTTTAAAAAGGGTTCTGCACTAATGCGCCAGGTCACTGGATGTCCACAAGTTTTTTTTTCTCTTCATTAAATGCACTTAAATCGAAAGAAATTCTCCTTTTTCTATTTTGTTAATGTATGAACCAACAGCTTATTTTTTTTTTTTTTGATAAACTTTTGGTTTAAGTTCAGTAAAAGTCAAATAAGGGTTCATTTTGAACTAAATCAAAAACCTCTACCTCTTCCAAAGATCCTTACGTACATCGTTTGTTACAAGACATTTAACGATGGAAATAAATTGAATGAACAAACTAAGTTTGTTTTTTCAATTTATTTATAGTTTGGATGTTTTCTAGTCAGGATCAGACAATCCGAGAAAATGTGAGCGGCTGAAAACGTGGATGTGAGTAGCGGTCAGTAATGCTCTGATTGTCACGTCTTTCTTTCAGTAACACCTGAGGCGGCCCTCAGTTGTTAAACTTGACATAATAATTCAATTCAGCTGGGTTTTCATTAGCCTCTAAGCCATAATCATCAAAATGATCAGAAAATAAACAGCTGAAATATATATTATATCTCTATTTAATCGGTTCAGCCCAAATCTGGTCTTGTTGTTGTGACGTGAAAACAGAAACCACTGATTGGGCAGAAATTATCAACAGGATGTCATCAGATGAACTCCCTCAAAGGTTGAGGAGTGTAAATGTGTGCGCTGTTTTTTATTTATTTTTTTATTATTAATCTACGAGTTTGGTGGAAATTATGTGGAACACAGAAAATCACTTAGAATCCTTTTTGAACACAGTTATTTAACAAATACTCTTTTTTGCGTTTGGAAGCACGTAGCTTTTAAGCCGCTTTAAGAAAATAAGTGTGTCCTTGTTAAATGGAGTAAAACTGAAAATTTTTTCAGAAATTATTTTTCTCACCAGTTCCATCGAGTCTATGTTTGTTAGAGCCATAATTGACACATTGATTTGATTAATTACAGTCACAGAAACCTCTATGAAGCAAGGCGGTGTGAGTAAACCCTTCCTCTAAAGCAGGGATGTCAAACTCATTTCTGTATGGGGCCACTTTGGCGTCATGAAGTCATTAAAAGGGCCGGTTGCACGTGTATAGACGATACTTTTCATTTCATAATTTCATTCCAGTTCACATAGAAGTATAAAAAATACACAGTGACATGTAAGTAGCAACCTTAGGTACAGTTTATACAATTTATCTGCAAAAACAAAGTTGATATTGGGGTGAGTTACACTTACAGGAGGCCGGATTCGGCCCGTATGCCTTGAGTTTGACACCTGTGGTCTAAAGGGAAGCTGGGTATATGGCTTCTGTGCTTCTTTCCTTCACATTCATGTGGAGGAAATACGCGGTCGAGGGGAGCAGGAAGCTGCAGGAAATGGCTGATATGAGTGGAGTTATGTTCGCACAACTTATTACAGCCCAAAAGCACTGAAAATGGATTCACTATAAGCCGTCATGGTTGAATATGGTGCATCCCGGATGCAACTTTAACCTCCTGCAGATCAAAATGATCTCTAGGGAGGATGCCTTAAATTTTAAAATGTGTTATTATCTGCGGAGGGCTACTTTCACCTGTCTGTGGGAGAGATGATCTGTACTAGATCGACTAATGGAGCGTGGGCTGAACAAGTTTGTTCCCACATTCTTAAAGCTTTCTCTTCTTGTAACGTTTTAGGCGTCTTCTACGTGTTTCTTTGAATAAACTGCTGTACATGTGTTCTTAATAAGCTGTAAGTTTTGTCTTGCTGTTTTTTCTTTTTCAGACACTCTCGCTTTGGGGGATCCTACGTGGTTCAAGGCCTGAAAGCGATCGGAGAGAAGGACGTGATCTATCACCGAACCCTTAACGACGTGAGTCCCCAACCTACACAGCCCCCCCTCCCTCCTCTGATGAGACGAACGCTCAACAGCGGCCCAAACCTGCTTGCTTTTGATTTTGTAGTTCAAAAACTACACTCACGACCTGGGGAAAGCAGTGAGACGTGTTCCTAAGAGAAATCGACAGGCCCAGGACTGCAGGGACCAACGGCGCTCGGCCTTAAACGTTCGTCTCTTCCTGCGAGAGTTCTGCATCGACTTCCTGGAGAACTGCTACAATCGACTCATGTACCTCGTTAAGGTCGGTGAGGGGAACGCAGACGGTCTTTGTTTGTAGCGTGCGCTTAGACGAAGCACTGTCCAAACAGAAAATGTTAAATTCTGTTAATTAACCCCAAATGAGGTGGACATCGATGTCGTCTACGGTTTCTGCCCAGCCTTCCAAAGTCTGTAAAGGTTTTGATTTCAGTATTTTCCAGGTCTGGGTAAGTGTGGAAATAGAAAGGAGTATAAAAAAATATTCCGGGCTTTAGTCCCAGAATCTCTGCAAGGTCTGACAAAGTCCTAAAAAATGTAATAATCATTTTAGAGCTGTTAAATATGTCCAGTTTACCATACGGGGTCCTAAATTTCCATGTTACTTTTGTACATTTGTTCATTCATTCCTATTGCCATCATGCTTTTGTTATTTCTTTTTTATGAGAAATACATTAGCTGCACTTATTCAAAATGACACAAGGGAACAAAAGGCCCTGCTGAAAAGGATTAAATGAAGCTGTGGGAGAACTGTGCTCCTTACTTTAAGACGTTCTACCCCAAACTTTCTCGTTACATTATTATTGTCATTATTTACGTTAGCAGCTCTTTGTCATTAGAAGATTTATATTTCAACAGGTTTGGCAGCTAAAACCTGTCATTAGTAAAAATTGTAGGGTTTTAATAGTTTAGAAGTAAAACGTGGTGCTGGAGCCAAAAAAAAAAAAAAAAATCCTAGAATGTCACACATTTAACTTCATCAAATCCCAAATTCTCTTTTAATAAAATATCTGAATTCCCCTAAATTACTTTACCATAACATTTTACTGTCATGTCTGCTTCCTTATCTACCTTTTTAGTTTCACATCCTGAGCCTAGCTATCTTACAGCAACATGTGGATGCATGATGGTTCACAACTGAGGCAAACAACAAAACTTTTGTACTTTAAACTTAGCAGGAAAGCACCTGAGAAGTGTTGCTCTCTTCTGTCTTATTTCTTTACTCATAGTCTTTTGTTTTGTCGTGATATTTGTAGTTTAAATATTTATATCCTATCATTATAGAAATATCTGCTGTAAATGTATTTGTTTTACTTGTTTATATATTTTGGAACTGTAGTATTTGTACATTAAAATGGGATGAAAATCAGAAAGTCTGAACCTGTAAATTGTGGAATTATGAAAATGGAATTGTAGAGGAAAGCTGCATCTGTAGATTATTTTGCTTTGTAGATGTAGTTATTGTTAACTATCAGTAAAATGCTGTTTAAATGAGAGCAACGATTTTTTTTGTGCTAAATTACAAATCAAAACATCTTAAGATGGCATTTTTTTAATATTATGCTCATTTTAACCTATTTTTACAGATTCTTTTGAGAATTAGATTATATATATATATATATATATATATATATATATATATATATATATATATATATATATATAATTTCTTCTTCTTCTTTTCTAGGAAAGTCTGATCCGTGAGCAGACGCAACAACACGACGAGACCTATTACCTCTGGGCGCTCAGCTTCTTCATGGCCTTTAACCGTGGCAACGGTTTCCGTGCCGACTTGGTCTCAGAGACCATGTCTATTCGTACGTTTCACTTCATTGAACGCAACGTGACGAATTACTATGAAATGTTGCTAACAGACCGCAAAGAGGCCACCTCCTGGTCCCGCAGGTATAATCAGCTGGAATGAGGACAAATGACTGATTTATCGACAAGCTTCTTTTCTCATGTGTTCTGCCTTTTGTTATTTCTCAGGATGCATTTGGCTCTAAAGGCATACCAGGAACTGCTGCTAACTGTGAATGAGATGGACCGCTCCCCTGATGAGAGCATCCGTCAGAGCTCTAATGTCATTAAAAGTAAGATGCAGCTCATGTAGGTTAGTTAGGAGGACTGGTTTACAAACGCGCTTTTTTTAAAATCCCAACACAAGTTATAATTGGGTGCTGTAGCGCAGCAAAGAGTGCCTTACAAAAATTAAAAACAGACCCCTAGTCTGCCAAAAAAATAAAACAACAAGCAAGAGGCTAAAAAGCCAAAGACATTTAATCTGCCACGTTAGACGCAACATACACGACTGTCTCAGAAAATTAGAATATTGTTATAAAGTTCTTTATTTTCTGTAATGCAATTAAAAAACATGAAATGTCATACATTCTGGATTCATTACAAATCAACTGAAATATCGCAAGCCTTTTATTGTTTTAATATCGCTGATTACGGCGTACAGCTGAAGAAAACTCAAAAATCCTATCTCAAAATATTAGAATATTTCCTCAGACCAAGTTAAAAAAATAATTATAACAGCAAAACAAAATCAAACATTTGAAAATGTCCATTAATGCACTCAGTACTTTGTTGGGAATCCTTTTGCACAGATTACTGCATCAATGCAGCGTGGCATGGAGGCAATCAGCCTGTGGCATTGCTGAGGTGTTATGGATGCCCAGGATGCTTCAATAGCGGCCTTTAGCTCATTTGCATTGTTGGCTCTGGTGTCTTTCAGCTTCTTCTTCACAATACCCCACAAATTCTCTATGGGGTTCAGGTCAGGGGAATTGGCAGGCCAATCAAGGACAGTAATGCCATGGTCAGTACACCAGTTACTGTGAGAATCTTATGTCGTCTCTTAACCACTACCATACTTGTGATTTAGTTTACTGAACCAAGCTGAGTGTTTTTCACGGCTCAGGAAACCCTGCGGTGTTTCGAGTTAATTAGACGATTCAAGTGATTAGTTGAATAGCCTACTAGTATACTTTTTCACAATATTCTAATTTTCTGAGACGGTCCTGTAGCTAAATTAGGCGTAATTTGTCTTAACTCTGACCACTAGATGGCCTGAGGATTAGATTTATGGTGTGTGAAATATGCATTGACCAGCGTTCGTGGGATATGTAGAGCACTTTGGCTGCAAATGTGCCTGAAACTGCTTCAGGTCTCAATGCAGCAGTGGTCTAAAAGAGGTAAAAACCACAGAAAAAAGCTAGATTAGTACCTTTTTTGCATGAAAGGCTGACACACTAACCGCTAGGCTAAACCACGCACCTCTAGATTAGGACATTTTTGTCTTCAGTTTACTTTTAGGCTTTTGCAACATTCTGAGTGATATGTGTTTTTAATGTTTGCTGATATCTGAAGCCTCATCTCTTTATGTCGTCATAAAGGTAACATCTTCTACCTGATGGAGTACCGGGAGATTTTCCTGACCTTGCTGAGAAAATACGACGAAACCAAGCAGCCGCACTCCTACCTCAAAGACCTGGTGGAATCAACGCATCTCTTCTTACGCATGCTGGAGCGCTTCTGCAAAGGCCGGAAAAACTTAATCGTGCAGGTGAGTTGTATTGCGTCCCCCGGTGGGTATCCGGACAGCATCGTTTTAAAGCATCTTGGAGGTGTTGATATTTTCCTCTTTTGTGTCTTCAGAAGAAAAGGGTGAGGCGGAGGAAGTCTCAAGGTAAAAAGAAGCAGTCGCCTCAAGAACCGAGTCCAGAAGTGCTGCAGGAGACTTGGAAGATTGTTGAGGAAGAGCTGAGGGCAAGTGGGTTTCAGGTCAGTGTCAGAAGTGGCCTCCAGGGGGAGCAGCAGGCAAACATTTATGAACGCTGTTGACGAGGCTTTGGGCAAGCCAGTCTGATAAAATGATGCGATGCTGAACTCGATTGATCTAGACTCAGAGCGTTAACTAACCACCGTCCTTTTTGTTCTCTGTCTGCAGCTCTCTGCGTCGTTGGCTGAAAGCATCGTGCCTTTTGATGCCGCGTCAGAAACGCCTCTTGAGGAACAGCGAACTGAGGCCATGATACGAGTGCAGGATGCTCTGCTCGCTCGACTGGGACCTGAAGCTCTGGCACTGCTGCGGGCAGCCAGGTCAGGACGACGACCACGCCCGTTTTTGTCGTTCTCCGCATGATAATAAACTTTATTCTTTGAAACTGACTAAATTGTTTCTCATTTTAAAGTGATATACGGACAGGCAGCAAGTTGTGAGATTTAAGAGCCAAATGATTTCAATGTCCTTTTGTTGAAACATCAGTTCAGTTTTCCTTTTAAGGAGTTGAACAGCCGTAATTTGAGGTGTTTTTCCGTTACATTCAGGGAAGTCTGGCCAGACGGTGACGTGTTCGGTTCGTCTGACGTCGAACCTGAAGAAGAGCTGGATCTTCTCAAGCAGATCTTCCACGCCAACCTGCCAAGTAAGCTTTTAATATGATGTTTAAAGCCGTGTTTCACTGCTGCTCTTATTTATTTATTTTTAATAACTTTTTTTTTTCTCCCTCATATCAGGGCGATCTCCTGAGACTGTGGCCGAGGAGGAGGAGGATGATGGAGCGGAGTTAGAAGAGGAAGAGTTAGAGTCTGTCCAGCTTTCTGAAAAAGAGTTCAACTTTCTGGACTTTATCAAGAGGTGAGGAAATTGGGGCTGAACGATTTTACAAAATAATGTAATTGCGATTTTTTTTATTTTTCTTAATATTGCGATTTTTTTCCCCCCAGTTTAATTCATCATGTCTTTTTAAACATATACAAACAACAAATCAATTTGTTTCCTCGCCGTGTTGATCAGTTGCAAAAGACCCACAGCATCTAAACTCGGAGCAGAAATGATTGCGTTCTGCCTACGATATAATTCAACCAAAATTGCAATTTTTACTTATCTCTGCATTAACCACAAGCAACAAAAATGGCGTCTAAATAAAGATGTTTGTAAAGAAGGACTATTTAAAACAAGAACTTTTAATGTTTTTATTAATCAGAATATTATTCAAGAGAACAGCTTTTAATTGATTTGGACATCAATCCTTGTTGGACATAAAATTTAACCAGTCTATGTATTAAACTGTTTGACCAGAACTTAATGCTATGTATGATTATATAAACTCTAAAACAAGTAATAAAATTAGATTATCTCACTGCAGCAACCCTCTTCCCTTCCATGTGAAGCAAACCCACTTCAAACATTTTATTGACACCTAATGGACGTGTCTAATTCACTAATTGTTACATAGCCAAAAATTGCAGACCTCTGCGATTTGGAAATTGCGTTTTTTTAAAATCGCGATTATATTGAAAATGCGATTAATTGTTCAGCCCTAGAGAAAATGATCCTAGTTTCTCCTTTACAATATGCTGGTGAAGATTCTCAGTCATCCAGGTCATGATCATTCCAAAAAAAAAAAAGTTAAAAAACAAAACAACTGGACTTTTTTTTTTTTTCCAAAAGTTTGATGACATTTCACTTCCCATCCAGAAAGCTTTCTCAATTCAAATGTCTGGAATAGTGTGGAGTTCCAAGCTTTATATTATTGCCCAAAAACTTCTTGTTATGGCTTAGATAACGTGCAAATTAACCCAAAACTGGTCCACCCCTTTGCTCCCAAAACTCCAGACATTTGAATTGAGAAAGCTTTCTGGATGGGAAGCGAAACGTCTTCAAACTTCGGAAGAAAGTCCAGTTGTTTTGTTTTTTAACTTTTTTTTGGAACTCTTTTACATTAACTTTAAGGCTACGTTCGCTCTGGATTAAGATCCTCTCACTGCATTTAGGAGCAGCCAGGGCATGGGTGATCTCTGGGACGTCTTCTGGGGTGCGTGAAGGACTCTCTGGCTGCATCGAAGAGAATTTATTTTATTTATTTATTTATTTTCTATTTAAAAGGGAACAGTGTACAATAATCAACATTAAAGCAATGTAAATGTACCCGAGTTAGCTAAAGAGTGCTAATTTTCATCGGTAGTCCCCCAGCCAGGTGTAAAAAAGGCAACCTTAAAAATAATCACAAGTATAAAATCACAAGATAAGATTACAATGCCAAT